>NC_066572.1:4576682-4779182 GCF_024679095.1 Eriocheir sinensis
CGGCCAAGCGTGCCCAATCGATAAGGCTTAAGAGTTGTGAATATTTCTTTTGGTAGTTTCATGACCCTGGTGGTAGTTCAACAAAGCTTCTATCTGTGCCATGGACGTGAAAATGCACTAACGAAAACCAAACTAAGAATTTCGTAAGAGTTGTAAATATTTCCATTAGTAGTTCCATGACCCTGGTGGTAGTTAGACAAAACTTCTGTGCCATGAAGGTGAAATAGCACTCATGAGAACCCGAATAAGGCTCTCGTAAGAGTTGTGGGCATTTCTGTTGGTAATTTCATGACCCTGATGGTAGTGTGACAAAGTTTATGTACCATGAATCTGAAAAAAACAGCACTCGCGAGAACCCGACTGTTGACAGACTGGGCTAATCACATTGACGTGATCTTCTTGATGTAAATAAAACCCACACTGGCAGAAGATATTTTCATCACCAAAGCTGACAAGAGTAACACTGTAGTTATCCTCAACAAGAATGACTATATTACCAAAATGAACAACCTTCTGAGTGATACCAGCATCTACAAAAAACTTAGGTCATTACCCCTAAAGATGTTAACCTCAGCATTTAGTAGAAAGTGAGAGAACTGCTACACAATGTACCCAATATTGATGCCAATAACTTTGTTCAAATTAACCAAAAATTGCCATACATCTGCAGCTTACCCAAAACTCACAAAGATAATATTCCCCTTCGCCCGATTATCTCACAATGTGGTTCGTTCGCATACAAACTTCCTAAATTTCTTGCCAACAAATTATCACCCCTCGTCGGCACAATATCTGGGGCTCATGTGAAGAATTACACAGATTTCATCAACAAAAATAAAGAATTGAATCTTTTCTCCGGAAAACTGGTAAGCTTTGATGTAGATTCCCTTTTCACAAAAGTTCCTATCGACGATGTACTGGAGTTTTTGTCACGAAAATTGCCACATTGACCTGGGTATGCCTGTTGACGCATTCATTGAACTCGTAAAATTATGTGTAAGTTCTAACGCTTTCTCTTTTGTTGATGAATTTTACTTGCAGCGCATGGTCAGTGGAGCGGTCAGGCATCGCGGAGGATGCTACAATTGCGGTGAACATAACCATAACCAGTCTAGGTGCCGATATGACCACAGGATAAAGTGCACCTACTGTCACAATTACGGACATAAAGTAGACTGTGCCATCATCACAGTGCGTAGTCCCTAGGCGAGGAAGACACTGCCGCAGAGCATGCTAAGCAAAAGGACAGTCTTGTAATCGAACATATAAATGCAAGATCTCTCTTTGCCAATATCGCAGAGTTACGACTCGTAATAGTAAGTAGAAACATTGACATATTATGTGTTAGCGAATCTTGGCTCCTCCCTCACGCCCCGGACGACTACATTTACATCCCGGGCTACAATGTGTATAGGTGTGACAAGGACTATGGAGGAGGCGTGAGCGTGTACGTGAAGGACTGTCTCGCCACGAATGTGATCACTAGTAACGCGGACAGGCCCAGTGGAGTGGAGGACGTGTGGCTCAGTATCCAGTGCAGAAAACTACCTTGTTATTGTAGGATGTGTGTACCGACACCCTAAAGCACCCCAAGACACCTCCGACTACATAAACAACACCTTACGGGGCATGTATTTGAAAAATAAGTGTCTGTACATGCTAGGTGACCTCAATGATGACCTATTAGTGACAGGCAATAAGCTCAGTACAATAATTAGCATGAATAAACTCCACCAAATTGTTGACAAGCCTACTCGTATAACCTCACAGTCAGCAACCCTCCTGGATGTCATAGTGACCATGCATTAACGCAACACCGTGCTACATGCGGACGTAACGCCAAGTATTATTGCCAACCACGACCTTATAACCGCAACGATCGACATTAATGAGCCAAAACGTGTGGCAACATTGAAGAGCTTCCGTCACATGGGTGCATACAGTAAAGACGTGCTCTGCAATGCCATGTTAGGTCACACATCAGAACTTAATAACATCTATCATACAGACGCCATTGACATTCAACTCAACATACTGATGACAGTCTTCACTCGCTGCCTCGATGAATGCGCCCCCATTATCAGTACTAAAATAAACAAGCCGTTCGCCCCGTGGATAAACACTGACATTCGGTCAGCCATGACTGCTCGCAACGCCCTTCAGGCGCGACTTAAATGTAACATACTCAAATACAGAGTTTCAGGAGCAATATAGACGAGAACGCAACAGAGTAAAGTCTCTTATACAAAACGCTGAGCGAGACTACTACATAATAGAGTTTGAAAACTGTAAAGGGAATATATCTGTAAATATATATGTGATTAATAAGAAACATCGTGCCCAGTAAAAAGATGATCAATAATAGCTTTGGACATGCCAATGATCTCCAAAAGGCTGGGTAACTAAATGAACTTTTTGTTACTGTTGGGAAGCGTACGTACGAGAGAATACAGGGCCATCTAAGTCATTCAAATTTGGATCAAGAGGAATCACACCACAACGTAGTTCATGAGCACCTTTTCCGACCAGAACCAGTTGACACGAACACAGTAATTCTAACTATGAAACACCTCAAAAACACAAACTCCGGAGGCTCAGACGGTATATCACTCCACCATATAAGAGACTCACTACCCCTTATCATTCATTATTAAAAACAATAATAAACACTTCAATTGTAACAAGAAAATTTCCTTCTGCTTGGAAGCACGCTACGGTCACTCCCATCTTTAAAAGCGGTGACCGCAATGACGTAACCAACTACCGTGTGTTGTCAATCCTGTCAAAAGTCCTAGAAAAATCACCGCTCAATAGCTGACTGCCTTCCTCCAAAGTAAATAGATTCTCTCAAAAAGTCAACACGGTTTCAGGCCTGAGTTCTCTACAGAAACACCCCTAACCAAGGTTACTAATGAGCTGTACTCTAACTGTCACTTGTAACGCTCTTAGACCTCTCCAAAGCCTTCTACAGCGTACATCATAATACACTTCTTGAAAAGCTCGCCAAAGCACAAGAAGACACCTTCTTGTTCAGCCACTATCTGAAAGACAGAAGCCAAGTGGTAAAAATCAATAACAAAATAGAAAATACATCAACTAATAATTTCGGAGTTCCTCAAGGATCAATGTTAGGCTCATTCCTTTTTAATATTTACGTCAGTGACCTCAGGGAAGCGCTCACGGACTGTGAGGTTATACAGTACGCTGACGGCACACAACTGGTGCACACCGGCTCTGCAGACGCTCTTCCAGACCTTCCAGACCTCAAGGCTTACTTTAATGCTAACGGCTTAATGTTAAACTCAAATAAAACACAGTGTATATTCATTGGCACCTGACCTATCATCAGAAAAATACCTTCAGACACTAAACTTACCTTTGATAATATTTCCATTACTCCCAACACACAAGTAAAGAACCTTGGTGTCACGATAGACTGTCACATGAACTTTGATGTGCACATCCACGAAATGTATAAGAAAGTCATGGGCCATTTACTGTTCTTAAGCATAGTCAAGAATAAATTTGAAAGTGAGACCAGGAAAACAGTGGTAGAGTCCATCGCCCGCAGTGCTGTGAACTACTGCCTCCCGGTGTACGGCACCACCAACGGCACGCTGCTACGCCGAGTTCAGCAACTACAAAACTTCCCTGCTAAGATATGTGCCGGTGGAGCAAGGCGATCTGACCACGCTACTCCCTTCGTGGCTCAAAACGGACAATAAGTTTTTTTTTTTTATGTCGCCGTCCATGTGTATAAGATACAAAACAAAATGTTTCCTGAGTGGTACATGCACCTCCCCACACACAACGAAGTCACACGCCACAACTGCACAACACGACACCAACACAGACCACGTAACTCTCACCCGCACAGACACCGGCGGGCGCTCCCTCACCGTCTTGGGCCCCAGAGTGTGGAACGCCCAGCCCCCACACGTCACAGACTAGCACACTGTCCGGCTTCAAAAAAACGTTTGAAGGACTTCCTCATTAACGATGGTGTAACACATTTATAAGCCAAGTCGGTCCTTAAGGCTACACTCAGATACAAGTTTCTTGATATTCTAGATTAGCTCTCTGTTAGTCTCCCAGTCTTTTTACCTCTCGTATTTTTCGTATATTATTAGTTTTCCATCGATACCTGTATATCTAGTTTGATACCTATATTTTAGTTTTTATACCAATGTTTCTAGTGAATGTATATCTTATGTTCTATATGTACAGAATAGCCATTTTTATGGAAATTAAAGGATTCTGATTCTAATGATTCTGATTTGGTATGGGTTCCCCTTTATCTCCAGTATTAAGTAACTTATATGTGGAATATTTTGAAACTGAGCTTTTGCCAAGCATTTCACCTCCACTATTAATTTGGTTTCGTTACGTCGATGACATTTTCTTGTTCTGGCCTTCAACCCAAAATAATTTTGACGAATCCTTTGCCCAATTAAACACCCTCGCCCTTTCCATAAAATCAAAGTTGAATGGAAAGTAAATGACAGGCTTCCATTCCTAGATATTTTCATTAAAAAAAAAAAAAAAACTAATAACACACTCAGCTTCACGGGATATTAAAAACCTACAAACTGCAACTTATTCATACATTATTTCTCCAGTCATCACCGCTCCATAAAATTGTCTGTCATTTCCTCAATGTTTCTCAGACCCTCAAGCATTTGTAGCTCACAGCACTTGCCGGAAGGAAATAATAATATGGAGGATCTTCCGTAACCTAAAACATCCAGATTGTCTTATAAAACAAGCATACTTAAAAGCAAGAAAATCATATTTTGTGCCCAGAGCTCCCTCCCATAGGAAAAAACATTTTCTGTCCTTACCATATGTAGCTGAACTGCAAAACATTAAACCAGCGTGTCACAAACTTGGGCTTGATATAGCATGTAAATGTATACATTCAAAACCATGTTAGTCAAGAACAAAAGTATTGTGTCATCTGCAGCTGGTGTTTATAAAATCCCTTGTGAAGATAGTGAACTAGTTTATATTGGCGAAACAAGTAGAGATCTCAACACACGCATCAAAGAACACAAGTATGCTGTTAGAACAGGTAACGATAATAATGATATTCTTAAACATATGGAAAATAACAAATCATATGATTTCCTGGGAAAGTAGCAGCCATATGTTGTATAAATGTAACGATTACAAAAGACGTAAGGTTATTGAGGCAATGTGTATAAAGAAACATTACACTTTTAATTTGTGGGACGGTAATTTCAAGCTAGATCCGGTAATGAGGTCACTGGTGGAGAAGTTTCTTCCCACCCCCCTTAATCCCTCCATCTGTCAGTGGCAGCGTTGGGGCGGGGAGGTGACCTTACTTCCCTCTGTTTGACCTGACGGGTAAAGGTCTGCCCACCCCTCCCTGTCCTGCCCCTTCCATATTTACCCGTTCCTTTTTGTATACAAGAACTGTTAATCATTATACCTACTTCTGTCCTTCCTTCACACCACTGAAGATGGTTGCAGTGTCCACCGAAACTGTTTGGTAAAAATATACCTTTATCGTCTGCCAGTGTGCACGGGTTTTATTTACGCAGACTGTTGACATTTCTATTGGTAGTTTCATGAGCCTGGTGGTAGTTTAACAAAGCTTCTGTGCCGTGAAGGTGAAAAAACACTCACGAGAACCCGACCAATCTCCTTTTCGGCCATGAGAAAGAGTTGATGTTTGAGGTGGAAGCGTCTGCGAACACCGACCAATTATACAGAAGAAAAAAATAACACGTTTTATATTTTTCTCAAGATACGAAGATGCAACATGTAACCTGGTAAAGTCACACACACACACACACACACACACACACACACACACACACACACACACACACATACAGACTGCAATGGTCATGCCTAATTTCACTACCTCTGTACGACGTTGTGGCAAGGCAAGTGTAGTAAGTAAGAGCTGAGCGGACGTAGATTGGCTGCTGTTTGTGTCCTAGATGGTGTCATGTGAAATGTGTCCACATGTCTGGAATTGAGCAGGAGAATATCCCGAAAATTAATTGGGTTTGCAACCCATGCCTTCATAAAGCATCTCTGGCTACCAAAATTGTGGAGAAATTGGATGAATTCAAGCAAGAATTATCTAAGGAAATATCAGGGTAAAGGAAGAAGTTGAGTCTCACGCTATGAGTGTGAAAGAAGAGCTTGGGGAGGTTGCTGAGGTGTTGCAGCGCGCTAATTTATGCAGAGTCAGCGGGTACAAGCTGGCCTGATGTTACCAAACGCAGGAGGAATGTTCAGGAAAATCTACTTGTTGTTAAGGCCTCTGAGCAAGATAAAAAGGCTACTGAGTTAAAAAGTGAAGTCTCCCAGGCATTACAAGGCATTCAGATTACTTATTCAAGATTCACTCATGGAGGTAATATTATAATGAACTTTGATGATGAGAACATGACGAATGAGGCAGCCCCAAAATTGGAGTCTATTGAGCAAATTAGTACCAAGAGTGTTGGTAATATGTAACCAAAGACCATGATATGCAATGTGCATAAAGAGGAGACCAAGGAAAAAAATAAAGGAGATCATCTTAGACCGCAATGAGTTCTTACACAGAATTAAGGGTGTTGAGAATTAGATTGAGCTGATTTTCAGTAAACCTGCAGCTGGCGGCACGATGCACTACATATTGAGGTGTGACCCAACTGTGAGAGAGCTGATTCACAAGAATCATGACAAGTTAAAATTAGAATGGAGAATATACACAGTGAGAGACAGATGCCATGCAATTATATGTTATCACTGTCAGAGATATGGCCATCTTGAGGCCAACTGCACTGCTAAGAGAAATGGGGAAGCCCAAAAATGTTTCAAATGCTCTGGCGATCATAAATCGAAGGACTGCTCCATGGCTGAGAAGAAATGAATAAATTGTGTGAGGTACAAGAAGCCTGAAATCAACCACTCAGCGACTGATCAGTGTTGTGTAGTTCTCCAGACTGAAATTGAGAGAATTCGTAACATAACTGATCATGGCTATTAATCAGTGTTTGTACTCACAGATAAATTGTGTGTGATGAATGTTCAATGTGTTGGGAATAATCGTTGGATATCTGTGATACTATAACGATAATATCAGACATGAAAACGGAACAAATGTATAATTGTGATATTATTCGTGAAAGCAATTAAGACGTTCACTCACTCACTACGACGTTTGAGAATAAGTGCATCGAAGATTATTGTTGAGGCTAACATTGCAATTGTTGACGGCCCTCGAAAGCGCTGCATCAGCGGCGGAGCAGGGCCTGTAACCTCATCAACGGTAAACGGTTAACAAAGAGAGGTGCGGGGTGGCTTACGTCCTCACCACTCCCAGAGTCTTACTAAGGCCCCGTTCACACTGTGCCGTCTCTGTGCCACGACAACCCAGCGACTCTGGGTAGCCGAGGTCTTGGGTGAAATGTTGATGTGAAAGGGTCGCACATGGTCAGAAAGAGGTCTAGAAACGGTCGCCGGATGTTGATTCAGTACAGTGTGAGGGGGACCTAAAAGTCGCTGGGTTGTCGTGGCCCAGAGTCGGCACAGTGTGAACGGGGCCTAAAGAAAACGTTGGGGCGCCACAGAAGACTTCGCAACCAGCTTCCTCTATTCCTCTTGGTTCTCAGACTCTCTTAAGGGGCTATTACACTGGGCAAATTTTCCGTGGATCTTCAGTCAAACCACGATTTCCGCTAGCTTGGTTCTCCGCTAGCTTGGTTCTCCGCTAGCCTGGTTCTCCGCTAGCCTGGTTCTCATTTGTTTCTTGTTCTTGCTGATGATGATGATGGTGAGTAATACCGTCGTCCTTCAGTGAAATCTACCGTAGCTTTGGAAAATCGTGGACACGTCAGAAAACCACGGAAATATGAGAACCACGCCAGCGAAAATCGTAGTTTGACTGAAGATCCACGGAAAATTTGCCCACTGTAATAGCCCCTTTAGGCAGCTGCTGGGTGCAAGGCCGATCCATGCACTCATGTTGTCCTCCCATCACTTTCTCTGTCTTCCTCTCCTTCTGCCTCCTCGCACTGTTCCTTGTAGAATGGCTTTGGGTAAGTCCTGTTGATCTGGATACATGCCCATACCATCTCATTTTCATTCTCCGTCTGGTCCAGTGGCTTGCATCACCACACAAAAACGCTCCTCCCGGCAGAAAGTATCATAAGGTTCCAGAAAGTATGTCCATGTGACGCTTCCTGGATTTATTATGCTCTCTGTTTCTATTTCTGCTCAAAGGGCCAATGGGACGGAGATGAGCACCGAGGTCACGCGCAGGTATAGTCTATGTCCTCAATTTTATCTTATAGCTTTGTGAT
The DNA here is from genome assembly GCF_024679095.1 of Eriocheir sinensis. NCBI lineage: Eukaryota > Metazoa > Arthropoda > Malacostraca > Decapoda > Varunidae > Eriocheir > Eriocheir sinensis. The sequence goes on from NC_066572.1 coordinate 4,585,010, forward strand.
GTGCTTTGGTTTTGGATTTTTATTTATTTATTTATTTTTTTTAAGAAGGCGTGTTCCCCCTCCGTTTCCCAGATATGTTTCAGTTTGTTAAATTTTATTCGTTTTTTTTTCAGTTTTGTCGTTTCATTTTTTATTGATGTTTTTTTTTTTTCTTATGATTTTTGTTTGTTAGCTTTTATGATTTACAGTGTTATGGTGATCAGGTTTTGTAGTTTCTGATGCGGCTTCATGGTTCAGATTATCGTTTTGTCCAATTTTTGATCGGGGAATGATATGACTTGGAAGTCGATCCCTAAATCAAGAGTTAAGTCAATGGGAATTAGTCAGTAATAATGCACTTACTATCAGCTGGACCTCAACTTACTGTAGTTTTGATTTCGTTACTTCCCTCTAAAATTAAATAACTTAGGGAATCAACAGAGAACCGAAGGGAACGAACGAAGGAGTCCTTAAGTGCCTTCCTCCAAGCTTGTGTTTCAGCAAAGCAAACTTATAACTCCGCTGAAAGTCAAAATAATGCATCAATCAAGGAAATTTTCGACTCCTTCCAGATGGTGGCCCTAGATCATGTCTGGTCTCTTTGGTGCATCGCCGTTGCCCCGCTGCTCTCTGCTGGCGGGCAACTTGTTACTGACGCTGGGAAGAAAGCTGAACTCCTCACGACACATTTAATGCAGAGCTCAGGCGTGACCGTTTGCTATTGGACCCGAACCGAGTCCCTCAGACCCAGGGAAGTGAATGCTCTCTTAACTGGAAAGATCTTGATCCTCATGTTGGCGTCGATCCTCTGGTTTGGCTCCCATTACTTGACAGATTCCAGCGTCTTCTCTGTTGCCCTAACTCTCTGTCCTTCCGCTTCTATAATCTTCCATATTATCTCGTCCTCTTTCTGCTTCTCTCATTGCTGTTTTGCTTTCACTTTCTTTTTCTCTTTCTCGACGCCTCAGGTGTTTGGGGGCAGCTGGACAGGCGGCTTATAGTGTCCGCACTCCTCCCTCTCCCTGCTTCTCCCTTTATAATAATAATAGTAATAACAAGTGCAGTTTTTAGTCTTCGAATCAGGGTCGATGTGGCTGCAAGGGAGGATGAACAGCTGGATGGGTTGGATCCCCGGGCTGGGATTCGAACCCGGGCATTTGTATTCGTAACCAGGCGTGGTAACCATTTGAAGATCGGGGATTACAGAAAATTTGGTGACCTGCACTGTACGCATGCGCAGGGAACCAAATACATCGCGGTGCATTCGACGTTACGATCTTGGATACCCGTTATCAGTGAGCAGCGGAGCTTTTTACTTGAGGAGCCTGTGGGCCTGGCGATCGGCGCGCTCTCCACCCATTTGTACGGCCTTCCTTTTGGACCGGTCGATAAATGTTTGCCTGGGGAAACTTAGGGAAGGTAGACTGTGGTAACCCGGATGTCACACTGACCTGTCTTTCATAGTGGGTTTTCGCTCACCACAAGCGCTAAGGCTAATGCGACGGAGATGGGCACCGATGCAGATAGAGCGTGTGTTCTCAAATTTCCATAAGTGAGCGAGAGGACTGACTGGCTGGTTGGTTTATTCCGTGGCTGGCAAGCTAGACCGTTATTGAAGGGCTACCATCAGCAAAGTCAAGGTTCTCTTAAAATGTTCAGGTAGTAATTTTTTTTTTTTTACGTCTATGCCTATTGCGCCGGTAGGCTTGCTTGAGGGGCCTGGATGGTATTAGGCACAAGCCCGTCATTGCGCAGGCAAATGTTTATAGGGCACCATCTTCTCTTGGCTCATGCTGCACCCCGGAACTCGTTCTTGATTCACTAGGACGGTTTCCTCTAGAGTCCGGGTTGATGGGTGGTCATCAGGACAGCATGTGGGTAATTTTAAGCCACTCGGCGGTGACTGAAAAATCCGAGGTAGTAGCGTGGGGATTCGAACTCGCGTCGTCCATCACGTGGTGAATGTGGGCCCAGCACGCTACCACTCAGCCACCGCCTACCCTAAAGATAAAGGTAAGGCTGGAAGTACAAGTTGTCGGCTGCTCTTGGCCGCGCTACACATCTCTGTATCACTGGCTCTTGACCATGTGGGGGGTGAGAACCCATTACCCCGGGACACAGAGCCAGTGCAACATCCGGGTTACCACAGTTTATCCCCAAAGGTTTCCCCAGGTACCCATTTATTGACCACCTGGAAAGGGAGGATGACAGCTAGGTGGGTTGGGTGCCCGGGCTGAGAGAGAGAGAGAGAGAGAGAGAGAGAGAGAGAGAGAGAGAGAGAGAGAGAGAGAGAGAGAGAGAGAGAGAGAGAGAGAGAGAGAGAGCAATATATAAGGACAATAAACACTAACTCGATCACGATGGAGTAAAGAGAGACACAGGAAAGGAGGAGTGGAGGAGTAATAAACCAGGGAGGGAGAGAGGGAGAGAAGGAGGGTCTTAACTTCCTCCGCCTTCCTCATCTCCATTATCTCGACGTTCTAATATGGAAAAAAAGATCACATTTTTTTTTTCGTTCTTTAATTTCTGACGTTTCTTCTTATTCTTTTCCTCCTCCTTCTTCATTCTTAATCATTGTTTTCTTTTTCTTAGTTTTCTTCTTCTCTTTTTCCTCTCCATCAAAATCATCTTTGCTTTCTTCTTATTATTTTTACTCACTAGCTACTACTATTACTGCTACTTTTTCTTTAAACACGACAACTACGGGCCTCTATCCATCAGAGTTGCGTTGTGAGCGGTATCTTTCCTCATAGTCTTTCACAAAGCAATTCATTGGCCCCAGCCCGCCAATGACTGTGGCCGACAACCATCTTTATTTAGTATTACAAACATTATTAATCATATTGTTCTTAAGTTAACAGAGCTTGTGGTTGATACGACTATCAACCATCGTCCCCTCAAAGTCCAGGTCGGCAATGTGGGTGGCTTTGGGTGCAGGTGACCTGGTTCCTCTCAGGCAGACCAAGGCTGATCTCAGGAGGGAGAAGGACAGCCTGCATCTCATCCAGGCGACCACACTGCTTCTCGGCTGCTGTTACTTACCCGCCAGTGTTTCGGCGAGTCTTGCGTTGAAGCTCCGCGCCCTTGGTCCCAACCCTCCCGACGTCGTGAATACTAACGGGGTGAAGGAGCCCTGCTGGTCCACATTCTGGATTCTTTCTTCATATGCTCTGTTCTTCTCTTGTTCATTTCTTCTGTGGGCTGCATCGAGGGTCATGTCTTTGTGGCAATGGGCCATGGGATCAAAGATCCTTATGTCAAAACACGCCCTTTGTCCAAGAGTCCAAAAACCTCTGGCGCTAACATCCACTCGTGCTTCGTTCGGAACATTAGCGGTGCGTCTGGCGAGGTGTTCGCCTTGCAGAGGAAGCAGCATGGGCTCGACGGTCACGTCGTGACAGACGTCCTTCAGCATCTGAGCTGTTACGTCTCTCACTTCATCATGTCTCATGCAAGCGAAGCCTCCTGTCTTGCATGTCATGGCATGGTTTTGGTTGAAGGGTGCGCCACAGTTACACATGTTTGGGAGCCTATCCACTGGCCAGCCATACCTCAGGGCAAGGGGATCTCTGAATTTTTTTGTGTTGCTACTACTACCACTACTACTACTTCTACTACTGCTACTACTATTAATACTACTACTATTACCACTACTACTGCGATGGTGGGTGTATTTCTGATTAGTTTCGCCGAGGGTTCTTCAGCGGAACGGAGGTGTTTTAAGTGTCATCCGGATATAGCGAGGTCACAAGAGACGCTCCGCTCACTGCTCAGCTCCGCCCACTACTCAAGAGGCCAGGTCACTATCCATTGTCCATCGTCTGCCGCCGGCGATGTTTAAGGCCTCGGTGACCTTCCTCCCTTCTTGACCCTTTACTTCTGCTGCGCCATCCTTCTACGGTGTGTTGATCATTGTTCACGTGGTCCACCAGGGCGCGGCTTTGGCGGTGAAGTCTTACGCCGATCTTATGGTCTTGTAGGGAATCGACTCATTTCAATATATCACTCTGTTTTCTTCTCATTTCCCATTATTGTTTGTATTATTAATTGTACCTTCTCTGCTTTATTTTTTTTTCAGGCTGTTGCTGCTTCTGCTTCTGCTGCAGCCACCTTGTCCCCGCTCTGGGTGTCTTAAGCCCCGTTCACACTGTGCCGACTCTGGGCCACGACTACCCACGACTCTAGGGTAAAATACCTGGCTGCTGAAAACTTCATCCCATCCTCCCACCCGATATCAAGGCACGACGGACGGTCCTTCTCTTCGGAGTTGACTCGCACATCCTGCAACACTCCCTGGCCGAAATCAAAGAGGAAGTGCAGCGCCTCAATGAATTCACCAGCAACAACATCGATTCCATCTACAAGTTCCCGAACAACGCGCCCGTAATCAAGATCACGTTACTGGAGACTCCACCCGCCCAAAAGTGCCTGGAAGCTGGCCTCAAGATGTTCAACCTGAGAATACCGAGTCACAGCATAAAACAAGAAGAGTACATCCCGATACGGACATGCATGCGCTGTTATAAGGTGGAAGACCACAACACCAATGAATGCCCAAGACACATCAACTTCAAAATCTGTTCGGAGTGTGGCGCCGAGGGACATGTATGGCAGTCATGTAAGTCACAAGCAAAAAAGTGCTTCAACTGTGGTGGAGATCACAGGACCCTCGCAAACAAATGCCCCGTCCGGAAGGCTGCCTCAGAGAAGGTTAAAGAGGCCATGGTTGCCAAGAAAAACCAGACCTATGTCTCCGTCACCTCCAGCACTATTCAAAACCCACCGACGCCTGCACTGAACCTAGACTCGGACAAAGCAACCAAAATCATGGCATGCATTCTCCACTCACTAGTTGCTGATCTTGGCACTCCTGGCACCTACGCCAAAGAGCTGCATGACTTATTCACTGCCAACGACCTCCCGCCAATCATCATACCCAACCCCCCAGACTCGAGTAAGATCATCCGGCAGACAGTAGTCCCTCCTGCTATCCCAGCCCAAAGTGACATCTTGCCATCCTCTCATGACGACGAAGACTCTTCCTCCGCTGAGGAAGGCGCAGCCCAGGATTCAGGCAGTGAAACGGAACCTACCCAAAAGACTGACACTGCGACCAGAAGCAGCGGGGCCGATCTAAATCATCTCACCCAGTCACTCGTTCGGCCTCCCACGACGCCGGCAACAAACCCTGCCATCCCCCCACACTCCCTCCCCTTAGCGACCCCACGCGCCGCTCCCCTCTCCTCGACACGACCATAAGCAGAAGAAAGACACAAAGAAGGAGGCACTAAGTCACGATGACGGATCAGATAAAAGTATTACAACACAACGTTCTACACTGGAGAACAAGGAGATTCGACCTCACAAACACCTACACATCAATTGACCCTGATGTAATACTAATTAACAGCCATGGCATGAGAAATGGCGAGCCATTAAAGATACACGGCTACGTCATCCACAAGAAAAATGCACCCAACACCCCTACAGACGGCACAGCCATAGCAGTGAAGCACGGCCTCAAACACAGAATCATAGACGACCTCTTCTCCGACATTCTGGCAGCGGAAGTTCAGACCTCGACCGGAAAAATTATCATTGCAACCCTCTACCAACCGCCGGCGAGAGATTAGATCCCCGTCCCTGACTTCATAATTTTTTATCACTCTTCCGACGACCCATACCAGTCTACATGTTGACTGACCTCAACGCCAATCATCCGATCTTGGGCTACAGGACCACCAACGTCAAGGGCCGTCAACTCCTCCACTTAACTAACAATAGGACACTCCAACATGTTGGCCCACAGTTTCCGACCTTTGTCTCACACAACATTACCTCCACCCCCGACATTATCCTGACTAACTACAGAACCTACCACAATACCCACATTGCCCAAGGCCCAGTGATCATTTCCCCATCATTTTAACTATTTCTGCACAACCCATCCTCACCCCGTGCCCCCCTGCACCAAACTTTCAGCGCGCAGACTGGGCCGGCTTCAAAGCCGACTTAGACACCAAATTCCACAACCCCGAAGCAGTTATGGACGCCACCACGGCGGCGCTTGACGAAAACATAACACACTGGTACACAACAATACACTTCTCCATGTCAACACACGTTCCCACAACACGCTTCAAAACAACACCTTGCACAAACTACAGCCATCACACCAAAACTCTCAAAATCCAATTCACAGCTATAAACAGAGAAGCTTCGGAACACGGATGGACCCCTGACCTATGCAGACTCTACAGACAAATCCAGACACGACTCAAAAACTCTCTCTCGGCGGACAGCAAGAGAAGTTGGGCAGACCTCATCACAGAGACAGCCTCGCTGCACAACGAGCCCGCTGCCTTCTGGAGGAGAATAAAAAACCTAATGGGAAATGACACTATCCAAACGTCTTACCTAAAGAAACCAAACGGAGAAAAAGTACACACTCACGACGAGAAAGAGGCTGCCTTTCGAGAAATATGGGAGGACGTCTTCTCGGGCGGAGATGAAGGAGAAGGCGATCCCGAGAACAACGAGCGGATTGAAGAATACGTGCGAGACAACATCCTCAGGACGCGGCCCCAAGAACATCCTCACCACGCAGAATATGACACCTTTCTGGATCGCAACGCTACGGACGAAGACATTCAAAACATAATTAAGTCTTGTAAAAACACCAGCCCGGGAAGCAGTGGCATTAACAAAATGATTCTGAAACACCTCCCCAACAGTGCCATCACCAAACTCAGAACAACACTAAACACAACACTCAAAATAGGATACTTTCCCCCAAACACAACACTCAAAACTCAAAATAGGATACTTTCCCCCAAAATTCAAAGAAGCCACTCTTACCCTAATCCCTAAGTCAGGAAACTCTCCAAATCAGGTGGCAAGTTACAGACCTATTTCATTATTAGAAGTCCTGGGAAAAATATTTGAAAAGCTATTGAACCACAGGCTTCGCTCACATCTGAAGGACAACACTCTACATTACCCCTTACAATTTGGATTCAGACAGAGCAGAGGAACTGAACACGCTCTCGCTCTTACAGCAGAAATCATTGCCCAACACAAAGCTGATAAAGGGCAGTGCCACATTGTCATGAGGGATATCACAAAAGCCTTTGACAAAGTCTGACACCTAGTCTTAAAATACAAAATCCTTCAACTCGACCTCCCTGTCGCTCTGGAAAGACTACTATGTAACTTTCTAGACGACAGAAGGGCGAGAATAAGAGTTGGAAACTACCTAGGCGACAGCTTTCCCTTGCGCTGTGGGGTCCCTCAGTGCAGTGTGCTATCCCCAACACTTTTCTCAATATACACAAGAGACATACCACCCCCTATCGTCTGCACGAACGTCACGTACGCCGACGACATCACACAGATATTTGGATATCAAGGCCCATCAGTTTATATGGCACAGAGAGCTGTAATACGAGGAGTCGAGGCAGTCAATACATACGAAAAGCAATGGAAAATTCAGACGAATCAGTCAAAATTCACTATCCTCCGCCTCGGCTCCAGAAAAATCGAGGAACTCGTCACCACAGCGGGCAGACACCGCACCGCTGACAGAGGCAAAATACTGGGCCTGGCAATATCCAGAAGAGGGCTATGCGACCACGTCTCCTAGCGAAGACATATTGCTGCCAACACCCTTAAAAAAACTATACCGATTTGCAGACATACCAACAAAGACCAAGATACACCTTGTGAAGACCCTTGTACTTCCCGTCCTTGACTACCCACCTGTACCAACCCATGCAGTCAGTAAGACACAGCTCAGCAAACTCCAAGTAATACAAAACAAAGCACTAAGATTTGCAACGAATCAGCGATACCCATACACTCTAACTACAGAAGAAATACACCAATGCACGAAAACTCTACCACTCAACATCAGGCTTCACCTGAAGGCAGAAAAGATATGGGAGAGACTCTTAACACTAAACATCCCTGCACTAGATGCAATACTGCAAAATCAACAGGACAACAGAAATTACCATGCTGCGTCCCCCAGCAGTTTAAAACACCTCCAAACCTTGCCAACCCCATTATATCACTAAATAGCCTTAAGCAAAACTAGCTAGCTTTCCCACACTTAAAAGCGACGTTCAAAACCAGATACGTCACTACCACAAGCTCATGTATCATCAGGAAACACTTTAACACAATTTTCTAACAAAAGAACATACAAATAATTGAAACAACTACTACAAACATCTCAAGACTAAACATCCAACATCCTAGTAACTCCAAAACTCAAGCAACGGTGGTCGTCCACTAAGATCTACTTCTACTGACTTTCTCTCCCCCCTTTACCTTCCTCTAACTCCTTCCTTCACCCCTCTCCTTAAAAAAAAAAAAACTCACTCATTCTTTCTCCAACACCTGCGAAGAGAACATCTCCTGAAGATGGCCACATAGCCCGAAAGACATCTTGAGATATGGAATTACGATACCTTCAACCAGAAGACCGCGCCACAGTGCGTGAAATAGAAAAAAAACAACTTACAAAGAGAACAATGCAAAATCTGCTGTTGACTTTAATATATATATATATATATATATATATATATATATATATATATATATATATATATATATATATATATATATATATATATATATATATAATCATTTTCTTTCAGATGTCTGATTAATAATGGCACAGGCTGCACAGTGATCAAAGCCTAAATCTGCAGTATTTAAATATTTCTCGGCTACTTCTGATGGGAAACATTTTGTTTGCCAGTGTGCAGCAAGGAATGCTAATGATGAGGAAGAAATTTGCGGTTCACGACTTAGCAGTTACTCAAGTGATGGAAAGCAAGGCCCAACCAGAGCATCAAATCTGAAACAGCATCTACAGCGATATCATCCAGAGGTGCTGAAGATTGAAGTCACCCGTACACAGGCAGTCAAGGATACCAAGGCTCAACACACAAGTGACTACCTACACACACTAGTGAAGAAGTAGACGAAGGTGATGTTGGGATTTTAGATGAGTTTGTGGAAGCAGCTGCAAAACTTTCAACAATCCATCATATGCGCTGTGCTGTACACACACTTCAGCTGGCAATTCGTGATGGCCTAAGACAGCCATATGCAGCTAATCTTGTTGGGAGGGTGAGAAACATTGCAGTGGCTGCTAGAACACTAAAACTAGATGGTATACTGAAGCGACGTGCTGGGAAAGGGTCAATTTTGGATCAAGCTATTGCGTGGTCGAGTACTTATTTGATGATTCAGCGTGTTCTGGAACTCAATTAAGCCTTTTCTTACTGACATGGCCAACCCAGACGTGACAATGAACGTCACTGAATTAGGATGCTTGCTCGATTTTGAGTTCAATCAACCCTTCTCACTGTCTGAGGAAAACATACAACCTAGACGAAAGGCTCAGTTTTCCATCAGTCGCCACAATGCATAAAGGCTCAGTTTCCCGTCAGACCACTGAGCTACTGGAGCGGTAAGTAAGTAAGTAAGTAAGTAAATATTTATTGCCTTTAAAATATAAGAATATTGTTATATATAAACATAACATAAAACATGGCAATGGCACAGCCTGTCAAGCCGAAGCTTCCCGACAGACATGGAATTATATTATTTTATTTAATGTTTACATTGGCACAAAATTGGTACCTAATATATTATTAACTAACGTATAGAACAATAAGAATAATTATAATAATATGTTGCTGAGAATAACAATAACAATATCAATTATAATAATAATAATAATAATAATAATAATAATAATAATAATAATAATAATAATAATAATGAACATTACACTTGTGAAACTAAGTTCATACCACACACTACATTTGATTACTACTTTGACAATTATATAAAAAAGTTTTCACAGATTTTTTAAAAATGGATAAATTTATATGATTGAGAAGAGTCTTACTTAATATGTAGAGGCAATGAATTCCACATTTGGGGACCTGAGTATAATATACTGTGCTTAAAGAGAGAAGTTCTGAACTGTGGACATATGAGATTGATATCATTACCTCGAATGTTGTATGATGTGTGTACCAGTCTGAAAGGCTGACCTCCACAATACTGTGTAAGGCACTTGTAAATGCTTAACAATAAAAAAATATTTATGAATATTAGGAAAACTAAGAAAATTTTGTGTGTTAATTATATTTCGTGTTGACTCAAACCTACTCATATAGAATATACACCTAAAATTTTTATTTTGAGCTACTGATATTTTCTTAATGAAGGACTGCCAAGTACAGGCCCAGACTGATACACAATAGGTGAGATGGGGATAACAAAGTGTGTAATAAATACTAGTGAGGGATTCAGGTGTGAGATTATTGCAGACTCTGTAAAACATACCGCACATCCTTGCTAATTTATTTGTGACAAATGAAATATGTTGATTCCAATTCATATTCTCATCTATGTAAACACCCAAAAATTTTGTGAAATTTACTCTGTCTAATGTGTTTCCCTCTATGGTTATAGGAGGAATGTTATATTGTAATGAACGATTTTGAAAAAATATGAAATTAGTTTTTGCAATATTCAGACTCAATTCATTAATTTTAGTCCAATAATTATTTTTTTCTAGTTCTGTAACTAAATTTATATGAAGATCGTTAATGTTTACATTATCTAATAAAAGATTTGTATCGTCAGCATAAATCGTATATTTGAATTTAGAACTTACATTAACAATGTCGTTTATATAGATGATAAAGAGTATCGGTCCTAATATTGACCCCTGCGGTACACCCTTGTTGATTGCCCTAAAAGAAGAATACGTGGCGTTGCAATATACAGCCTGTGACCTATTGGTTAAATAACTTTCAAATAGTTTTAAGGGAATACCTCTAACGCCATAGTGACTTAGCTTACTCAATAAAATTTTGTGATTCAGTGTATCGAATGCCTTAGATAAATCTAAAAATATTCCAATTAAATAATGTTTCTTTTCTAAATACTGATATACATTAGATATGAACTGTAAAATAGCTGTTTCTGTGGAACGACCTGCCCTAAACCCATGCTGGTAGTCTGTGAGAAGATTATTGTTTTCAAAAAAATATACAAGACGGGAAGTAATAACCTTTTCAAAACCCTTGCTAAATGCTGGAAGTATTGAAATAGGTCTATAGTTTTTAATATCGGATCTACTGCCTGATTTAAGTAGTGGTACTACTTTGGCTTTTTTAAGTGCATCCGGAAATATTCCAGTTTTTAACGTCAGATTCACTATGTGTGTTAATGGAATGGATATATTATTAGCTGTGCGTTTCAAAACAATTGGGGAAATATCATCAAATCCGGAGGAAGAAGTTTTAAATGCCGTAATGTATTTTTCAATTTCTAAGTTTGTGGCAGGAAATAAATACATAGAAAAATTGGGAGAGTTGTGTAAATAATTTAAAAATTCATTACCTACAGTTTCTGCTGCTTGCTGACTTGCTTTCAAAAAATGTTCATTAAATTTATCTGGAATGTTATAACAAATTGATCGTAGCTCAATTTCACTGTTTTTACCATCTGTAGATCTACCTAATAAGTTATTTATTGACTTCCAGTGAGACTTAGGGTTGCCTTGGCTAGCTAATAGTTGGTCTTGGTGATACTTCTTCTTTGCTTCTTTTAAAAGTGATGTGTGTGTGTGTGTGTGTGTGTGTGTGTGTGTGTGTGTGTGTGTGTGTGTGTGTTTATACAGCAAAGGAGGCAGCTCAGTGACAAAAACAAAAACATCAGTAAAAAAAGCCCTCAAGAAGTTGCTCCAAAAAGAGAAAAATGAACAATAGGCCAGAGGAGAGGAGAGGAGAGGTGTGTAGAGGTGTCTTGATGCTCTCCTCTTGAAAGATTTCAAGTCGTAGGAAGAAGATATACATCCGAAGGCGGGCTGTTTCAGAGTTTACCAGCGGACGGACTAAAATACGAAGATGCTGATTAACTCTAGCAGGCGGGATTTGGACAGAATAGGGATGATCTAGAGTCGACAGTCGTGTGCAGCGGGTAAGGGAGGGAGGGGGTATACAGCTGCCTGTTCAGAGGAGCAGTCAGCATGAAGATATCGATAAAAGATAGAGAGACAACATTGCGGAGGTGGATGACTGCTAGTAAAAGAAGTGAATTGAGGAGACGAAGAGAATTTGACTCCACTTTTTTTCCAAGAATGGGGTGTATGGAGCCCCCACACACATGAGATACATATTCCACACGCGTGTATCTGTGTGTGTGTGTGTGTGTGTGTGTGTGTGAGAGAGAGAGAGAGAGAAAGTGACGCAAGCGTGCAAAGCAGTGAGGGCGAGACTCGTGTTGGTTTAATAAACTAGAAGGGGGCGGGGGTATGTTTCACTTAATAATCAATGGGAGGTCAGGACTAGGGATGGATAGTTAACCAAAGAGCAGGCAGGGGAAAATTGAGGGTCGGAGCTACGGACAACGAGAGATGCCTCGGTCGAAACGGTGATTGGATGACTGAAAGGGAAATAGCTCTGGAGATGGAGGGGAAAGGAAGAAATATGTATAACGTGGACGTATGAGAATTGGATTTGTTGGAGGCATGGGTGCTAGTTAACCTGGTAGCAGCGACGGGCCAAATTTGTGGCTTTACAGTGTAGCAGCGACGGGCCAAATGTGTGCCATGATATAAACCCCCAAAAATAGTTGATGCATAAACCGATCACAAATGCGTTGATATATATAATGAAATGGTGTGCGTGAGTAACGATTTTTTCTCACTATTCTCGCTTAGAGGGGCTTTTAAGAAACATGATCCCCGCAGGTACCAGGTTAAACAAATCGTCTGGTACTGGGGAGTGATAATGAGGGGCAATTAACTACCGCTTAATAGTCGATGGGAACCAAAAATGAACGGTACTTAGACTTCCCTACCTAACGACTAATTAAAAAGAAAAAAAGGGAGCGAGAGCAAGGGCATCGACATAATCTTATACACTGTAACTGTCAAGAAAAAAAAAAAAAAAACTCTTACAATTTCATATATTTACAAAAGTGTGTGTGTGTGTGTGTGTGTGTTCTGGAGATAGTTAGCGAGTAAATGGAGTAAAATGCATGTATAAGTGGGCGTATGACAACTGAACTTACTAAAAGAATATATGCTAGTTAACAAATGGATACTATCTGCTGCTAAGGACAGATTACGACATTCGAACTTGCCACATAATATCGGCTGTGGAGTATTTCTGGCCCTACAATGCTGCTTAAAGTCTTCCCTGAAGCTTCGTTTTCTCTAAAGCAACTGAGAGAGAGCACTGACTACTCTTCCCTAACTGTACGATTCTTACTTCACAAAATAGTTCCTTGGGTAGCGATATAAGTGACTCGCTATGTTCACTGTGCCACTCAAGTAACATTTTAGAGTCTGTTTTCCGTTCCTTTCTATTTTTTTTTTTTTTTGGCTGTGTTCTTTTCCTAAGTTTGTTTTTGGTATATTCTATTTTCCCAGCTTCCTTTTTTCCCTTATCGGTTTATTTTTCTAATTTTGGTTGTCTTCATTTTTAGATTATTTTTCCTAGTTTTTCAGAATTTTCACCTTCACCTTATTTTCCTATTTTATCCATAGCCTCATCTTCATTTTCTTTTCGCTAGTTTTCAGAATTTTCAGTTTATTTTCCTTTTTTTTCCGAATTTTCATCTTTAGTTTACTTTCCTAGTTTTGGGTGTCTTCATTTTCAGTTTATTTTCCTAGGTTTGCCGAATTTTCACCTTCACCTTATTTTCCTATTTTATCCATAGTAACCTCATTTTCACTTTCTCTTCCTAGTTTTCAGAATTTTCATCTTCAGTTTATTTCTTCAGTTTATCCATAGTGGCCTCATCTTCATTTCATTTTCCTAGTTTTTCATCCATAGCCTCATTTTCATTTTCCTAGTTTTCAGAATTTTCACTTTTAGTTTATTTTCCTATAATTTTGGGTGTCATCATTTTCAGTTTATTTTCCCATTTTTTCAGAATTTTCATCAGTTTTTTTTCCTAGTTTATCCGTAGCTTCATTTTCAGTTTATTTTCCTAGCTTTCACGAATTTTCATCTTCAGTTTACTTTCCTATAGTTTTGGGTGTCTTCATTTTCAGTATATTCCTAGGTTTGCCGAATTTTCACTTTCATCTCATTTTCCTAGTTTATCTGTATCTTCATCTTCAGTTTATTTTCCTAGCTCTTTCTCCGAATTTTCACCTATTATATATTTTCCTAGTTTTTATATTGTTTTATTTTCAGTATATTTTCTTAGTATTCCCGAATTTTCATCCTTAGTTTATTTTCCTATTTTTATCGTAGCTTTATCGTCATCATATTTTCCTATTTAGTGTGTGAGTGCGTGCGTGTGTGCTCGTTTATGGCATTATTTTTCTTTTTCAGATGCAACGCATACAAAATGTTCATCTCATAACCTTTACGGCTGAAATATTTGATGGCTATATGACGAAGAGCATTACAGACGTTGCTCTAGCATAGCGCTTAGTACAATAAAACAAGGCGTATTTTTTCGTCAGTGGCTTGCCTGAATGCGCGGTGAAAGAAGGCGAGAATGCACATCCAAAGTGCACACACGGCCGCAACTTTAGTCACCCGGGAACTGGCTTCAAGTGACGTCATCCCGCTGCTCCGCCCCAAACCGCCCCCTGCGCGTGCTGGTCGCAGTTTTGAAGACGAAGCGACGTGACTTAGTATATATATATATATATATATATATATATATATATATATATATATATATATATATATATATAGATAAATATAGATATATAGATATATATATATATATATAGACTTTGGGGAGAAGGAGAGCAAAAAACGTACGTATGGGAACACTGCCTGAGAGCAGTGGTTCCCAACCTTTTTTCTGTTGTTTTCCCGTTCATCAACTTCAACCACCCAGATTTTCCCCCTTCATGTGGACGAGGAAATAAGTAACCAAAACGCGAAATTTACTTGCTTAATAACACAAATTACATAATATATAATAAATAAATAGTAGCCAAACACTTTAATAAACAACACGAATCAGTAAATCAATAGTTCTGACACCCCGTTTCCGTCGACTAATTGTTAGTAATTTATATTTCCTTCAGGTTAAATATCCTCCTGGAATCATAAAATTTCCCCCAGGGGGAAATTTCCCCCAGGTTGGGAAATGTTGCTCAAGAAGCTGTAGCTCCCCTAGACAACGGCCTGCACAATCGCGAGCCACTCTACTGCACCCCTGCAGAATACTGTCGATTTAGAGGCTGCATGGCTTCTGTGACTGTTACAAAGGGCAAAACGGCTCCTTATGCAAACACCAAGCTGCCTGTGCAGAAGTAAACATGGCTTTTCCACGATGGCCTCCCGGAGAGCAGGTGGTTAAACCGTGACCTCTGGCCACGATCTGACCGCTGGATTACCCCTGTGGCGGTTGTACAACGGTGTACAAAGATAGTACGCCGGAACGAGAACGACGTTCCCGGACCGTTCCCGATCCCGCCCAGGAGCCCTCCCGACCCACATACGGCGGCCACGGAAAATGAGTGTATCACCACGGTTACAGCCGGTAACCCGCGACCCACCCACGACGATCACGATGAAGTTACGGAGTTGCCTATAGGTGCCTTCCCGGTATTTCACGGACATCGGCGCCAAACCGTTGTAGCATCTTGGTATTTCTGCCGATGTATAAAAAGGGGGCGTTGCCTGGAACTGGCACCAGTCCACAAGTGTTCTTCGTGAACGCAACAACATGGAAGAGAGCGACCTAGCCAAACTGAGGATATTGATGCTGCACAAGCACAACATGGAGTGTCTCGCCATAGAGAAAACTATACTGGAACTGATTCAGCTGACGAAATGAAGTCGAAAAAATAAGGATTTGGGTGAAGCCCTACCTGACGAGACGGCCTATCTTGGGTCATTATGTCACACTCATGAAAGAACTGGCAGAGGAAGATCCAGAGCTGTACAAAAACTTTATCAGTATTGATGAAGACCTGTTCAAGGAGATTGCTGCACGTGTTGGCCCACACATTGATCAGCAGACAACATTCTGGAGATCGCCCATTGAGCCAGGACTACGTATTGCGATCACACTTCGTTTCTTAGCAACAGGTGATTCCTACAAAAGCCTTTCGTATGCCTTCCGCGTTGCTGTGAACACTGTTCACCATATTGTGCCAGAAACCTGTGAAGCTATTGTGGCAGTGTATGGAGAGGAGGTGATGCAGTTCCCTACGTGCACTGCCCAATGGAGAGAGGTCGCAGATGCCTTTTCTTCTCGCTGGAACTTTGAACACACACTCGGGGCTCTGGACGGCAAACACATACGGATCAGGTGTCCCGAATTATCCGGGTCGCACTACTTCAACTACAAAAAGATATTACCCTGTTGTCCTCTTGGTACTTGTGGATGCAGACTACACGTTCCTGTGTGTTGATGTTGGTGCCATTGGATCAGCTTCAGATCCAGGTGTGTTCTCCAACTCCCATTTCAGGACTAAGCTAGAAACCAACAAAGTCAACTTGCCAGATGCTGAACCTTTGCCTGGTGCTGACGGTGCCCCAGTCCCCTACTTAGTTGTTGGGGATGATGCCTTCCCCATACGAGAATGGATGCAGAAGCCGTACCAACAACGAGGACTGACTAATGAACAGAGGATATACAACTACAGGCTGAGTAGAGCACGTCGTGTGGTGCGTTTGGAATACTGGCTAACAGGTTCCGTGTGTTCTTCAGTCCAATTGCCTTGCAACCCAAGAACATTGAACCGGTGATTCTTGCAGCCTGTGTGTTGCATAACCTGTTACGAGTGAGACGACCTAGTCAAGTGCGCAGCGAACCAGATACAGAGAACCCAGTAACCCATGAAGTGACACCTGGGGAATGGAGGAGAGATACGCCCATGCCGGATCTGCCACCGCTTCCACCTGGCTACCATAGCACACAAACAGGCAAGAATGTCAGGAACTACCTCACGGCAGGAAGTGTGGCCTGGCAGCAAAATATGATTTAGGTAAGCTATGTTTCTGTCAGTATACATATTCTGTCATTATGTATGTTATCCTTTCATGATTACCTTCACTTTATTATAACAGTTTCCTCATTTACTCTCGCTTGGTTTCATAATTAACATTGTACTTATTAAAACCTTTCCTCAGTGCTTTTTATGTGTAGTGTGCTATCAATTACTTAAGTACATATTATATATTTAAGTCTGCTTTTATCTACTTTAGTTGCAAATTCTTATATATATACTTCCGTTCCTCTCCCCAGTTACTACTCTACCTTGTAGCGGGCGAGTCCCCGCTGAAATAGTCACCAGTGACTAAGAAAATTGAGTGCGCAGCAAAGACTCTTGATTTTCGTTGCTCTTCGCCGTGTGTCTCGCGGGCCATCGCGCTCCTTGTCTGTCTTGTGCGTCTTCAATGTTTGTCTGTCTTGTTACTCGTTTATCTTCTACTGTCTGTCCTCGTCCTGCAATACATTCCTTCTACACATTGTTGACTACACACACCAACATTTATATGTCACTTAAACTAAACAACATTCATTCACACGCATATACACTCAACCATCTCTTTTATGTGTCTTGTCCATGACAATGACCTGTGTATGTTTTTTGTAAATAAAGTAACCCTGACGGATATTGCCTTTCTATACCCGTGAACCAATTAGCCTTTGAACACTCGCTACCGCCAACAATTGTTGACCCTGCAGTGTTGCTATAGTTCAAGGTGGCTTTTAACCGGTGCCGTTTTTAGGGCACCCTCTCCCAGAGCGGAAGACCTGGGCAGGGTAACTTGTCCATTCGTCCGCCCTCTCCTGGGGCAATAAACCTCACTCCCGCTTGGGGTTCATGAGGTTGAGCCCCAGGTCAGGAGAAACATCACGCCCTTATGGCCTAGTTGCCAGCTTCAGGGTTTGTCCCCCGCCCTCACCCAGGCACCGTCTGTGTCCTCCTCCAGGCGCCTTCTGCGCCTCCTCCAGGCACCCTCTGTGCCCTCCTCCAGGCGCCTTCTGCGCCTCCTCCAGGCACCCTCTGTGCCCTCCTCCAAGCGCCTTCTGCGCCTCCTCCAGGCACCCTCTGTGCCCAGTCACTGTGGTTCGCTTCCTGAGCCACTGAAGTCCCTAGCACGCGCCGGTGCCGATAGTACGCAGTTCGACGCTCACGGACTTTCGTGGCCCCTGGTACATCCAAGCGCCCCTCACTTCTCACGACCTGCTGTGGCCCCTGGCTTACGCCAGCGCCTAAAATACACAGTCGTTCGACGCTCTCTCGGACTGCCGTGGCCCCCCCCAACCTGCTCCACACCGTTCAACTTCACCATGCTTGACGACGCCAACTCTTCCGCTGCGGAGGCGGTGTCCTTCAAAGCGCCGCCCTTCTGCTCACAGGACCCGTCCATGTGGTTCGCGATTTTGGAGTGCGGATTCAAGACTTCCAAAATTACTAAAGCCTTACTCATTCAATCACGCTGTTAGCCTCCTGCCCTCCGACGTCCTCCCACAAGTCTCCGACGTCATCGCCTCAGCCTCCAACTCCGACCATGCCTATGAAGACCTGAAGACTGCCCTACTCCAACGCCTTCAGTCTTCTGTCGCCACCCGCCTCCGTGAACTTCTCTCCAAGGAAGAGCTGGGTAACGAGAAACCGACAGACCACCTACGCCGCATGAAGCAGCTGCTCGGCGACAAGTACCAGTCTTTCGACCCCGACTTGTCCAAACAGCTGTTTTACCAACGTCTGCCCCCTGCTGTCCAGCGCAGCCTCTTCAGCGTAAAGGACGACCTGAAGCCTGACGCCATCGCCAAGTTAGCAGACGAATTCATGGCGACTCTACCTGGACCGCTAGCTTCTTCAGTGTCTTCCGTCGCTTCCCAGGTGACCACTCAACTTAACGAACTCATCAAACAAGTCTCCCTGCTCGCGACGAAGATCGCCTCTCTTGAGGACCGGCTAGACCGCCACCGCTCTCGCTCCCCCACTCCTCACCGACGGCAGCGCCGGTCCCGTTCGAGGAGCCCAGGACTCTGTTGGTACCACCACAACTTCGGCGAGAAGGCCACGAGGTGTACCACCCCGTGCACTTACAAGGCGTCAAACTCCAAGGGCGAGCATTAGTGCAGCATAGTGCTCGTTACCAGCCCTCAGCGCTGTTCCACCTCCACGACTGCCGTTCCAACACCAAGTTCCTGATTGACACCGGCGCTGACGTCAGTATTATCCCAGCAACCGCCAGTCAGCGAACTCTACCTCCACTCTTGCACCTGTACGCCGCCAACGGTACCAAAATACCTGTATACACGAGACGCACCATGCAAGTGGACCTTTACCTACGACGTTGCTTCGAATGGACCTTCTACGTCGGGAACGTCTCGCAGGCAATCCTCGGAGCAGACTTCCTAAGGCGCTTCAACCTCTTAGTCGACGTCAAAGGACGGAGGTTGGTTGACCCGCTCACCTCCACCTTCTCCAATGCACAACCAGCACCAGGCGACAGCTCGCAACTCGCCATCGTTCACAAGGACCACCAGTTCGCTGCCCTGCTCAAGTCCTTCCCCACGCTGACACAGCCCTATTCAGCCAGCGTGCCAGTCAAACACCACGTTACGCATCATATCGAGACTACAGGACCTCCAGTACACGCCAAGGCCCGTCGCTTAGCTCCTGAACGCTACCGTCAAGCACTAAGGCCGAGTTTGAGTCTCTGTTGCGTCAAGGTATTGTACGACCTAGCAGCAGCGACTGGCCATCAGCCCTCCACGTCGTCCCCAAGAAGAACGGCGACATACGTCCCTGTGGAGACTACCGTGCCCTTAACTCGCGCACTAAGATGGACAGACATCCAGGAATTCTCGTCCCAACTTGCTGGTTCCACCATCTTCTCACGTGTGGACCTCGTCAAGGCCTTTCACCAGATTCCAGTCCATCCTGATGACATACCGAAGACTGCCGTCATCACGCCCTTCGGTCTCTTTGAGTACGTCAGGATGCCGTTTGGACTCATGACCGCGGCCCAGACCTTTCAACGGTTCATCGACGAAGTTCTCCGCGGCTTACCCTTCTGCTTCGCCTACATAGACGATCTACTCATCGCTAGCCCGGATGAAGCCTCTCACAAACAACACCTTCACCAAGTCCTCACCCACTTGCAAGACTACGGAGTACATATCAACGTGGACACGTCTGAGCTCGGTGTTACTTCCCTCATCTTCCTTGGCCGCACTGTTACTCCAGAGGGTATCGTTCCACTCAACTCGAGGACTGAAGCCATCTAGCAGTTCCCGAAGCCGTCCACCCAGCGCCAACTCAAGGAATTCCTGGGTATGGTTAACTTCTACAACCGCTTCGTCCCACACTGCTCTCTCATGCTCCAGCCCCTCTACGCCATGGTGAAGCCCTGCAAGCGTGGCCAGTCTGTTACTCTCGCCTGGACTCCGGACACTTTCTCGCTGCTAAGAAGGCCCGCAGTGACACAGTCATGCTGTCCTTCCCTGCCCATGACGCGGAGATCTCCATAGTAACAGACGCCTCCGACACTGGGACTGGTGCTGTCCTACAACAGTTCGTCGACAACGCCTGGAAGCCGATTGTCTTCTTCTCCCGTAAGCTCACCAAGTCTGAAGCCAAGTACAGCGCTTACGACCGGGAACTTCTCGCCATCTTCAAGGCTGTCAAGAGTTTCCTCTACTTCATTGAAGGCCGTCGTTTCCATGTGTTCACCGACCACAAGCCCCTCACTACAACCTTCCTGAGGTACAAAGACTCTTATACACCACGTCAACTTCGCCACATGGACTACATTTCGCAGTTCACCACCGACATCCACTACATTAAAGGTGCAGACACCGCTCCAGCTGACGCCCTCTCCCGCAACATTACTGCTGTGACGTCCTTTTCACTCGATTACGCCGTCATAGCCGCCGATCAGTCCGGCGACGCAGAGTTGGAGAAGCTTCTGGACAACCCGGCGCTTCAAATGAAGAGAATCACACTCCCAGGCACCAAGGTCACTCTCTACGCTGACGTCTCCACGGCCACCGTCCGTCCCTACCTGCCACAGCGACACAGCTACCAGGCCTTCCGTCAGCTTCACGACCTCTCTCACCCTGGCATTCGAGCCTCGCAGCTCCTGATGACGTCCCGCTTTATCTGGGATGAATCAACAAAGACCTCAGATTGTGGACCAAAACCTGCACAGACTGCCAAGCACACTCACTCACTCTCCACCCGGCACTTTCACGCCCGTCAAGGAGAGGTTCGACCACGTCCACGTAGACCTTGTCGGTCCCCTGCCACCCTCCGCAGGCTACCGCTACATCCTCACCTGCGTGGATCGTTTCACACGCTGGCCCGAGGCCGCCCCCATCGCTGACATCACTACGGACGCCGTCGCCCACGCCTTCATCGCTACTTGGGTCTCCAGGTTCGGCGTCCCTCTCAGCCTCACCTCAAAGGCCCGCTTTTTTAAACGTTCGTGTTAACAAATAGCAACCGCAAAGCCCACGTCGCATCTTGTCTTACTAACATCGCGAACGCGTTTTTTAAACACCGAAAAGGAGACCCTACGTGGTGCTAGGCCAAGCAGACACCAACCCCACTTTCCGCACAGGTTGGCAGCTCTGAAGCGTCTCGTGTGACCAGCCAACCAATCAGCTGATCAGTGTTTACATTCCTCCTACGGTCCTACCAGAGCAGCAGATCAGTCTGGAGTTGCAGCCCACAAGAGAAACACCGACATGGCGACACCAGGCAAAGGAGCACCACTCAGCCAAGGGCAAAAGAAATTCCTGCTGGAGCTGGTGTCGGAGAAGCCTGTCCTGCAGGATAAGTCTCACGGGATGGCGGTCACCCTTGAGAAGGTCAAGGCGTGGCAAGAGATTGCTGCAGCCTTCAGCCTGAATTACCCGGCCGATCCCAAGTCGGAGAAACAACTTAAGCGAGCATGGGAATACACGAAGATGAGGTAAGAATATATTGCATGGAGAGAGGTTGTGTAGGGTGAGGCTGTGGACTGATGGTGGTGAGGGCGTGGAGACTGATGGTGGTGAGACTGATGATGGTGAGGGCGTGGAGACTGATGATGGTGAGGGCGTGGAGACTGATGATGGTGAGGGTGTGGAGAGTGATGGTGGTGAGGGTGTGAAGAGTGATGGTGGTGAGGGTTGTGATTTGTAACCGTTTTTGTAATATATATCATCTTATCTCTTTCATAGGGCAAAGAAGAACCAGAGCCACCATGTGCGGCACATGTTCGCAACTGGTGGAGGGAGACCCATGCCTTCACCACCTAAAGAAGACCAGCTGATCCTGTCAACCCTCTCGCGGGAGCTGGAACCTGCGACCCAGCAGTGTGACACCCTGGACCCAAACATTGTGGTCGTGTATGCCTCTGAAATTGGTAAGTTCCAGTATTTACATATATAGTACTACCACTTTGTTTTGAAGTAATTTCCTTAATACATGGTGCATTTTAATATAGATGTAACTTGTAAGGTTCTGGAAATGCAACACATTAATATAATTAGATAGATTTACTTCTGATTATAAATTTTATCTTTTGGTCTCGTCTCCATCGGCACTTCATGGAAGAGCAGAGCTATGGCAGCCAGAGGTTCCTTCGTTTGTGAAAAACATTCTACGTATTGTGGAATATGCTCATCAACAAGACGCCTCTGAACATGACATCTTTCTCTGAATCGTGGTTTAGTTTATTCCTAAGGAATATGACTTAAGCACTTATAGTCCAGCCAAATTGTCGAGTCCGTTTGGGCTCTGCCACACAGTCCCAACACCTATCTCTTCCTCTCATATGTAAGGTAAAGGTAACATATGATAGGAAAAAATAGGTGTTGGGACTGTGTGGCAGAGCAGAGGGGAAAAATGGACCCGTGGGAGCCTATGTCCAAACGGACTCGACAATTTGGTTGGACTAGAATTATAATTAATTAATATCCCTTGCCACTTTTCATATGATTCTATGTGACTCGTGCATTTTATCAATAGAGTAATATCATGATAGTTACCACAGTCCAGTTTCGAGTGTAACCTTCTTTTACTGCTTTTCTGAATCATAGTTAATATTATTACTGTACATCAGTGATCTTTATCTGACTTCCGCATGCACATCAAATATGGTCAAATAACTATGTTTTGTTGGTATTGCCTGAGTTGGATTGTTGCTTATCACAGCTTTGACCTAAACTCTGCACCCTTTCATGTTTAGTTTAGTTCACATCAATAGCGGTGTGGCTGATCCACTATACATTGAGGACCTTCTCTTTCCCGTCAGGTGCTGTGGGGGTTAAGAGAGTGGTGTGCTTAGTCTTGTAGGGGGATTGCCAAGTTATGTAGGTATTGATATCAATCTCCATTCCAGAATTCATTGGGGAAAGTGACGAGCCTGTAACTCAGGAGCCCGATAACACTTCCGTGCCCGAGAGCTTGCAGACACCTGGAGCTGCAGCAGCTGTCCGCTACGCCCGTCGCAAGCATCCTCCAAAAAGGCGCCAGGCTGTCAGTGAAAAGGAGGCAGCCTATGCAAAAATTAGTGAAACCTGTGACAGCTTAAAAGAGGAGTCACTAAAAGCTATACGGATAGTTTGCCAGGCTGCGGAAAGTGTTATAATGGCAGCAAACAGCATCAAGGATGCAGCAGACAGCGTCAAACATGCCGCCTGCTATTTACAAGAAAAATATTAAGAATAGGCGACAGATTTTTGTATTATGCTAAATTAGGTTTGCAATAAAAGAGGAACATATACAAAAATAATATTTATTTGTCAGATTCCTCCAGTATGCAAGTATTTACACATAATAACACACACACCAAAAAAAAAAAAAAAAAATATATATATATATATATATATATATATATATATATATATATATATATATATATATATATATATATATATATATATATATATATGATTAATCTGGAAACTACAGCAATGGGGAGAAATGTGCTGGAAGATTATCGAGTGGATGAAGGATTACTTACCAGGAAGGAAGAGAAATGAGGACGGTAATTATAGAAGATAAATCAAATTGGAGGCGAGCGACCAGCGAGACGGGAGAGCCACTGCTTGACCAGTTGGCCAAAGAGGTGCCCCCCTCGCAGAGTGAGTTATGGAAGGCTCACCTATCAGGCAAGTCAGCTGCACTACACACACACACACACACACCTCAGTATTATATACAAGTTAGAACCACTGCTCAATAATCCTCCTACGCATTACCCGGCCGGTTGCTTCTTCTGGAAGAACATAGTCCTGTACTTCTTCTACAGGTTCTGGCACATTTTCCAGAGCAGGCATTCCGCTGTTCACAGCAATATTATGCAGTACCGCTGCAGCAATAATTATTTTTTTTACTTGTCTCTAACGTTGTACTCAAGTGCCTTAGTACTGCAAATCGTCGTTTCCACACCCCAAAGCATCTTTCAGTTGTGGTGCGTGTGCGTGTGGTTTGGGGATCCAGTGCCGGAGTCAACAAGTAAGACTTGCATGCGTACCCTGAATCTCCCAAAAGATAACCTGAGTAACCTTCATCTTCTAATTTCTGACAAAGCCTAGAATTATAAAAAATGCGGCTGTCATAGACACTTCCTGGCCAACTACTAATGACATTAGTGAAACGCATTTTTGCATCGCAAACTGCCATGACATTTAGGGCGAGGTAACCCAGGTGTGTGTGTGTGTGTTTATTAGGCTTACCTGGCAGCCCAGGGCCCGGGTCTTTTGTCGCACGATGTGCGTATCCAGGAAGCGCAGGAGGTTCAATATCCACTTGTCACGATCCGTATATTCCTTTACATTTGGTGCCCCTGCCCACTCTTCCCCCTGGTCAGCTTGCCGCACCTGGTCCTCATTGAATAGAACCAGGTCCGAAGTTCTTGACCTGCCGGAAAAAGTGGAAAAACTAATTAGTTATCATATGACGATGGTATATAATAATATAATTCATTCATGTAATAATATAAATTAATTCCAACATTCCCTCTTCAGGCTAGCGAGCGATAGCGCGCTGAATTTTCTATAGAAAAAATAATACCAGCAAAGCCGGAAACATTTCCTTGCCAAACATCAGACACCAAACACATGAAACATTTCGTACACATGAGGCACATGAAACATTTCGTACACATGAGACACACCAAACACATGAAACATTTCGTACACATGAGGCACATGAAACATTTCGTACACATGAGGCACACCAAACACATGAAACATTTCGTACACATGAGGCACACCAAACACATGAAACATTTCGTACACATGAGGCACACCAAACACATGAAACATTTCGTACACATGAGGCACACCAAACACATGAAACATTTCGTACACATGAGGCACACCAAACACATGAAACATTTCGTACACATGAGGCACACAAAGCACATGAAACATTTCGTACACATGAGGCACACCAAACACATGAAACATTTCGTACACATGAGGCACACCAAACACATGAAACATTTCGTACACATGAGGCACTCCAAACACATGAAACATTTCGTACACATGAGGCACTCCAAACACATGAAACATTTCGTACACATGAGGCACACCAAACACATGAAAAACCTAATATATAAGAAACACTTCATACACCCATGAGGCATACCAAACACGTCACAAAAAAAAATAATGTATGAGCCACGAATGCTGAATGCTATGAATGAGTGGAGAAAAATTATACCCACAGGGATTATATGACCTGATGCTGCGGTGTTTATTGCGGGGCAAGGCTCCATTAAAGCAAACACTACATGTTGGTAGACTTTTACTTACCAGTGACACCGATGTTCTTGGCTTTCTCCTCGTAAAGCCGGTCCTTGAGGGCTTTGTTTTTATATTCCTTGAGCCCCTTGTTGTAGAGGCAAGGTGCTCCTGCAGCCACTCCCCCAGGTCCATCTCCACCGCCTCATCGAGGAGTGGTGGCGGCCTTCTTCCGTCCATTTTCCTGGGACTGAGTAGCTACCTCTTGCGTCTGGGTAGCGGTACCTTCCTCCTGCAGGGGGGACTGGGGCTGCTCCGAAGCCATCTCGGCTGCTGCAGGGGCTAATAACTCGAGCTCGTCGACCCGCAACACGTGCACGGCGTCAGAGCGCTGGGTCATGGTGATGTGCGCGCTGGAAGGTCACTGGCCCAGCCCGGCAGCGTCCCGACAGCTTTATGAGGTCGATAGGTGTCCGCACCACACGTGATCATACCGTGGCTGAGTGGATAGCGTGACGGCGCTGCATCCAGTACGACGCGGGTTCGCGTCCAACCCGGAGACACCAAACTGGGATTTTTCAGTCACCGCCGAGTGACCTAAGACTACTGTCCTGAAGACCACCTATCAACCTGGACTCTAAATTCTAGGATCAAAGATGAGCTCCGGGGGGCAGCATGAGCCAATGCAAGATGGCGCCACTATAAACACTTACCAGCGCCACAACGGGCTGGGGCCGACCATCAGGCCCTTGCGTAGCAGGCGAAGACGTAAAAATAAATAAATAAATAAGTGTACGGAACTCAACATCAATACCGTCATAATGAAAAAGACAGTCTGAAGGCAGTAAATAAGGCGGTGCATGGCGTGAAACATGGTGAACTTGGGAGTGGCGGCAGATGTTAGTCAGATCCATGGTCAGGTCAAGTTCGTCGTCATCCAAATGTATATAAACTGTGGAATGAGGATGGCACTCATTTCTAGTTCAGCTCTAAGCATGAGAGGTTGTGTATACCTGTCTCCTACAACCAAAAATGCCCAAATCTTGTGTAGCATTTAGGTGTACTGAGAGAGACAAGAAATCTGACCCCTCGATTACTTTTCATAGGTAAGTTCCCTGTGTGTGTGTGTGTGTGTGTGTGTGTGTGTGTGTGTGTGTGTGTGTGTGTTTATGGGTGTTGGTGTGGTATGTGTGTGTGTGTTTATGGGTGTCGGTGTGGTGTGAGTGTGATTTGGCGTGGTGTGGTATGCGTACTTTCATCGGTTTAGTCGTAATGCGAAGGTTTAGGAGTAATATTGAAGAGTTTGTAACTAACCGTTGCAGGATTCCCAAGGATCCGGCCAGGAGGTAGCAATGGATAGCGGCGATAGGGCGAGATAATCTTACAGGGGATGATGCATCTCTGTAAGTCAAGTCACTCTGCTTTAAAACTGCGACCGGTACGCGCAGGAGGCGGTTTTGGGGCGGAGCAGCGGGATGACATCACTTAGAGCCAAAAAAATATACCCGCCAGTTCAGGGGTGACTAAAGTTGGGGCCGTGTGTACACTGGATGAGCATTCTCGCCTTCTTTCACAGCCCGTTCAGGCAAGCAACTGACGAAAAATATATGTCTTTTTATTGTACTATTGCGTGACTGCAATTTCAATGACTACAAACGGCGGTGTGGGGTGTGAGGGAGGGCATGTTGAAGTGATTGATTTAAATTAGTCCGCATTTCCTCGTTTTCTCTCCCTGTTTCTACATTCTCTAGTTTGGCTCCAAGCAGGGTCACGCATAAACCACGCCTCGGCCGTGTCTCCTCCCAAAAACCTGCGTATCACTTGACTTGGGTGTATATTGACTGCTCCAGGCATTTTAAGGCAGAAGATTTTGACCGGACGTCTTTGTCACGCATTTTTTGAGGTCTGTCCCTTATAGAATTATGAAAGCCATAGGAACTGCTTTGAATATTGTATTTCAAGTGAACCGACAACACACAGTGATGCTCAAAGTAAAGCAGCATTGAAGAGGAAGCTGGAGGTCAGTAAAAATATGGTAGTAAAATTCAGGAAAAAGATAAGAGAGTATTACAGCAAAAATTTCGAAGGATGGAGAAGAAAAATACGAATTTGAGTTCTATAATCAATACACTGAAAGAAAAACACTCAAGTTAGTTAGTGAAGAAAGTTTGTCTGTTTTAGAATCATGTGCTGGTGGGGTGAGTGACCTTGTGAAAAGACATAGCCAAAAACAGTGATCAAAAATTGCCCATTAATTATTCACCTGCTGTAAAATCATTTAGTTTAACACTGAATTTTTACTCTCCACGTGCTTATAATTTTGTAAGGACATCCTTTGATACGTCCCTCCCACATCCTCAGTTTCTGGAAATATTGTATGGTAAAGTAGAAGTGAAACCAGGTTGGACAGAGGCCTCATTCACTGCGCTCAGGGGCATCTATGAATCCCAAAATAATGCTAATGTTTATTCATTAATTATGGATGAGATTGCTATTCGCCAGCATGTGGAGTGGGATGGCAAAAAATATCATGGGTTTATTGACATGGGAACTCAGTTTGCCAGTTGCCAAAGAAGCACTGACCTTCATGGTAGTGTCACACAAGTCCTCACTTGAGTTACCAATTGGGTGCTTTTCAGTTTCTGGGTTTGGTAGCAATGAACGGAGCAACTTAGTTCTGCAGGCTTTGGAAAAAACTCCATTCAGTTGGAATAAAAGTTATTTCGCTTACTTTTGATGGGGCAGCCACTAATTTAGGGATGGAGAAAATTCTTGGGTGCAGCATGAAGCCAAATAATTTAAAATCCTATTTTTATCATTCATGTACTAACGAGCAAGTCTGTATTTTCCTGGATCCATGCCACATGTTCAAGTTGATAAGAAATGCACTAGGGGATCTAGATACATTTATGGATGGTAGAGGTAACCTAAGGCAGTTCGTAAAAAGACTCAACCAGCTGCAGGAAAGTGAAGGCCTCCATCTAGGGAATAAGTTAAAGAGGAGAGCACATTGGCGACGTGGAGAAAAAAATGAATGTCAGGTTGGCGGTTCAATTGCTCAGTGACTCTGTTGCGGACTCACTACAGTTCTGTTTGGACCAAAACATCCCCGGCTTTGAAGGATGTGAAGGGACGATAACATTTATAAGTACTCTCAATGCCCTATTTGACATAATGAATTCTCGGAGTTTGTCTACATATGGCTGGAAACGCTCTCTTCAAATTGAAAATAACAAAGATGTCATGGACTTCCTAAAAGCCATTGAACAATATTTCTTGTCCTTAACATTGCCGCCTGATAAAGTGCCCATCCTCGAATGCAAAAGGAGAGCAGGATTCATTGGATTTCTTATGTGCTGTCAAAGTCTTAAGCGCTAAATGATAGGCTAATTCTTCCCCCCGAAACCAGTTTTGAAGTTCTTGTTAACATACAAAGCGAGTCAGGATCATATGGAGCTGCTATTCAGCATGTAAGGAATGCTGCAGAGCTTTATGTAGAAGATTTCCATGCACTGATTGCTGTAAAAAACAAAGGAAACTTATCCTTTCCCTCAAAAGATGTATATACCATATGCGTTTTATGTGAAAAGATATTTAGGGAAAAGGTTTTGCAAAGTGGTAAGTCAAACCAATACATAAAACTGGCCAACTAAGCTCGTCTAGCTATAGTTATACGCGCAGTATCGGAGCTGCAAAACAAAACTGTATTTTTAAATTTGAAGAGCCATATGACTGCATGTGCCCCACTTCATAATCATTTAGTATTGTTGACAAAAGCAGTGGCTGAAACCTATTTACAGACAAGGTATTCCTATGCAGGAAGACAGTTTACAGCAAGAGAAAATGCTTCAAAAACTGTCAAAAGTAGGAACACTATGAACAAGTTAGTGCTGTTCAATGGCATATAAACATGTATGTAGTATGTATGTATGTATGTGTGTGTTTGTATGTTTTATGTATAAATATTTCTATAGAATTGGTGATGTAATAAGCTTGCAAAATTTCGAAGTTGTTATATTTATCCTTTAAGTTTTAGAAAAATATCTTAGTATAATGAAAGGTATTTATGAAATATATACCGCATCAATAAATGAACGGTAATCAAAAACACAACCATCATAATGGATGAGACGGGGTCTGGAGGTAGTGGCCGTCAGGGACCCTGGTGGCCGTGAGCCATGGCCGTAAGTCCTCACCTGGGCCGGGTATCC
This sequence comes from Eriocheir sinensis, assembly GCF_024679095.1. Classification (NCBI taxonomy): domain Eukaryota; kingdom Metazoa; phylum Arthropoda; class Malacostraca; order Decapoda; family Varunidae; genus Eriocheir; species Eriocheir sinensis. The sequence goes on from NC_066572.1 coordinate 4,614,925, forward strand.
CCCATCTTCTGGACGTAAATTTGACAGTTCGTCGGGCTTCACCTCAATGAATGGGATTAGCGGGCCGTGTCGACTCCACCAATTCTACCTACATGCCGGGAATACATCTCGAAAATATAGTGTGAACGGGGCTTTAAGCCCCGTTCACACTGTGCCGACTCTGGGCCACGACTACCCACGACTCTAGGGTACACGAGGTCTTGGGTGATGATGTAAAAGTGTCGGGCATGTCTTGAAAGAGGTCTTGAGAAGTTGCGCTGACGTCGTGACGGGAGTCTGGAGTCGTGAGGGTTAGCACGACATGCTGGCAACTAGTTGGCCGAATGTCCGAGACAGTCGGCAAGACACCAAGACCCCAATAAAACCTCCCCCACCTTCTTGGAGCGTGGGAACCAACTTGTCAAATGGAAAAGTTGCTGGGTTGTCGTGGCCCCGAGTCGGCACAGTGTGAACGGGGCTTTAGAATTGTGTATAAAGCTTGCTTATCAACCTTTCTAACTTAATTACCTAAAATATGTAGATATTATCTTCTTTAGGAAAATTTTCTTTGTCAGGTGGCATAGTTTCTTTTTACAGTAGCTTATTAATTCTATGAAAAAATCGGCATGGAAGAAAATATTGGTGAAATGGTGAGGTAGGGGTGGGGGGGGGTGGGGGGTCCGAAACGGCATAACTTCCTTGCCCAACCTGGAGGCTACACTATTATTATGTCCGAGTGTACATGGCAACTTTACATCCTTCATCACCATTTTAACAGAGATGTCTTTGGCTTCAAGCTTAAGAAAATGCATTAAAGAGTAGTTTTCAACTACTCTTTTATGGACTATTGCTACTCACACACTGTTGTTAATAATAAGGCAACAATATATTGATTTCATATATTTCTTGCATAGAAACTGTTTATGACGTCATTGTCCAAGCCCTTAATTCCTGCGTCATGACTGGCTCGGTCTGGCTGACACATCAGCCCCTGCCCCTGTCTGCACCCCAGGAGGTGTGACCTAAAACTCTAAGGAGGGACAGGGCTTTCATACAAGTTGCCTTAATGCACTTAAAATGGGGCTTCCAAGTAAGGCGGCTATCAAAGATGAGGCCCAGATATCGTGTTGTCAATACACAAGAGATCCGTCGGGCGCCAAGATATAGATCTGGATCAGGATGGACACCACGAAGGCGACAAAAATGCATAGCGACGGTCTTTGAGGTGGAGAAGCGGAAGCCGTGTGTAGCGGCCCAGTTCGAAATTCTATTAATGGCCAATTGAAGTTTACGTTCAATCAGTGACATCCTTGCCGCTGAAAAGGAGATACACAAGTCATCAACATAAAGGGAACTATGGACACCATCAGGAAGGACACCGGTAATACCATTTATCGCTACTGCGAAAAGTGTAACACTTAGGATACTTCAATGAGGCACGCCATCTTCCTTTGGTTCAGACTCCGAGAGTACATTCCCTATACGAACCCATAAAAGTCATCGAGATAGAAACTGTTGAATAAAAATGGGCAGGCGGCCGCGAAGACCAAACTCAAACAAACGAAGTAAGATGCCATGACACCAAACAGTGTCGTATGCCTTCTCTAAATCGAAGAATACTGTCACTTGGTGATGTCTATTTGCGAACGCTTGGCATACGGAGGACTCCAAAGACAAAAGGGCATCCGATGTTGATCGTGCAGATGCAAGACGTCAGAGATATGGAACGATAGTTAATGGGCTGGGGGCTGTCCTTTCAAGGTTTAGCGATGGGAAGGACGATGGCAACACCCCAAGATGAGGGGAAATCACCGGAGATCCAAATCAAATTAAAAAGTTCGAGTAAAAATGTAAAAGCCTCATCAGACATGTGGCGCAAGAATGAATATGGGATATCATCCAGGCCTGGGGACAAATCATGGCATTGGGATAAAGCCATGCGTAACTCAGAAGGGGAAAAGGGAATGTTATAAGACTTCTCACCAGGGGAAGCAAAGTTTACCCCCACAGATTCAATTTGACGGCGATGTTATGCCTTAGGTGCAGTAGGATCCTTTCTAGAAACACTAGCGAAGTGTTGTGCAAACACGTCAGCCACTATTTGAGGCTCTGCAACCTTCTTCCCAGCATGGGATAGAACCGGAGGAGGGGGTGCTGAAAACATCCCTGATATCTTACGAACTCTGTTAAAAACCTCAGGGAGGGGAGTGCGAATAGTGATAGAGGAGACATAAGTCTTCCAAGAATCTCGCTGAGCCTGCTTTAAAGTGCGCCGCGCGCGAGCACGCGCTTGTCTAAAGACCTCCAAGCAGTGATTGTCTCCACGATGTCGTTGGAGACGATAAAATGCAGCACGCTTTTGCCGGATAGCAGTAGTACAATCCGTATGCCACCAGGGAACGGGACGCTTAGGAAAACAGCCAGAGGTCCTAGGAACAGATTGAAGGGCAGCAGAGTGCAGCATGTCAGTGAAGTAGTTTGCAGCTTCCTCTGAGTTCCCAATCAGCCACTGCAAGCGTGGGGGTGCTGATTTATTTGAAGAGCTTCCAGTCCGCCTTATCTAAACGCCACCGGGGAGGACGGGACTGAGGTTCAGAGTCAGTAGACTCGATTAAAATCGGGAAGTGGTCACTACCATGTAGGTCCGGTAGAACTTTCCAATTAAAGTCGAGGAGACAATCAAAGGTACAGAGAGAGAGAGAGATCAATGGCCGTAAAAGTGCCAATTGGGCTATGGAAGTGTGTCACGTCACCTGAGTTTAACATTCCCAACTCCGCATCGTCAATAAAAGAGGCTATTAAATCACCACGGTGGTTAAAAAAGTCATCCCACAAATAATGCCTACCATTAAAATCACCTAACACAAGGAAATGGATAAGTGAGTTAAAAGGTTGTCGAGATGATTTATATTGATAGGATCATTGGGTGGCAGATAGAGGCTGCACAGTGAATAATATCTATTAATAAAAGTCTGTATAGCCACAGCCTGCAGCGGAGTGTTAAGCTGCAGGTGAATATAGGGAATGTCTGACCGTGTAAAAATAGCAGTGCTACCACGGTGGCCTTGGTTGGGAATCGGGGTCGAATAAAATGCGCGATATCCAAAAGGGCTAAAATGATTAAGGTCTCCGAGCAATGTCTCTTGGAGACAAATGCCAACCGGAGAAAACCTAGAGCATAGACTTCACAATCTCTTGACGGGAAACGGGGCGCGGGGCCGATTCGCAGGGGGCCGATTTTCAAAAATTTAAAATTTAAATATTTTCAAAACCAAAGCAGCTAGCGACCTGAAACTAAAACAGGCACCTCCCTTAGGCATATATGAGTCTCCATGAGCAGCGGTATCAAAAAATTCAAAGTCGTTCCCTAATAAAATCCCGATTAATTGTTTTTTATATAAGTATAACAAAACTTAAAAAGGCTATAAAATCCTCAGATTTTACGCTAGATGCACAAACATCACCAAATGCAGAGATAATCACTTATATTTTCAGAATCAATAGCAATATTTAGCATATCTTATAAGTTTTTGCCCGAAATAGCTACTTATTTTTTTTTATTTAGTGCAATTTTTACGTAAGTTTTAACATCTAAAAAATCACTTAAATTTAACATAAAAAACATAATACTTGAGTAAAACATGCAGAAACATCATAATTTTACACAACAAAAGCAAAATATTCATTTATCTATATACAATCACAACTTATTTTGGTTGAATTCCGATGTCACTATTGCCGCAGCACGTCTTGCCGGCTATCTGGCCCTCGTCCCTGAACAATCACTTTAGCCTTTTGGCCTATGACTTGTGGGCCCCGGTCAGTTTCCTGGACTTGTACACGTCCCTGTTCCTCGCCGTCTCCTTCCTGCCCTCCTCGATACTGCTCCTCTTCCTGCCGGTCGGCTGCTTCAAGGCCTTGTTCTTCCTCGCTTCTGAGGTCACGTCCTTGGAGAAATTAGCACCGAAACAGTTGAAGAGGGACCTGCTGATGTGCGGCAAGATGGTGTTGGCCAGGTTGTGCCCCTCCTGGCACCTGTACCCCTGCAAGGTCGGGTCTGAGGCCGCCAGGAACTCCAGGAGGTGCCTGAACCCGTCCCTGTGGCGCATGGCAAGGGAGAGGAACCTCAACCTGCGCTCCTTCTTGTCCTCCCTGCACATCAGGGAGTCCCACAGCGACATCGAAGGACGCCATGTGGGCCATTGGGAGAGATGGCCGCTTCAGGACCGCCGGCCCGTCTCCAGCTCTCCCCTGTCGACCAGCTCGACCAGGGCGTCGAACATCACAGAGGGCGGGTCGCCCTCTCAAGCTCCACGGTAATCTTCATCTCCTCCTGCTGGGCAAGCTCCTGCGTGCAGCACTCGGCCACAGAGGAGTTGGCCTGGACCTTCCTGGCCAGGTAGCCGGCGTAGTTGCCGCCCGCGGCGAGGAGCAACTCGTCCGTCGGCGGGTCCGGCTGGTCGTCGGCCAGCTCCCTGGCAAGCTGGGCCAAGATCACCTCGTCGTCCTCCTTCTCCTCTGCCTTGGCCCGGTCCAGGTCGGCCTGCACGTCCCCGGGGAAGAACCCGACGAGCTTCAGCAAATGCAGGCGCTGGGCCAACCTGTTGCTCACCATGAAGTTCTGCACGCTCGTCCAGTAGTTGGCGCCGCACATGGTGCGGCGCTGCCGAAAGAGTGCTCAGTCGGGTCAGAGTTGGCCTTCCCCATGCACATACTCGACCCCGTAGGACGTAGTGAACAGTCCCCTCACTACCACACTGCACTGAACACACCACTGCACTGCACACAACACTGAGTCACTGCACTGATGGCGTAGTACGGCTCCTCCACAGTTTACTCCACGGGGTCGCGGCGTCCTCATATCTTGTGTCTCCTCCGTCACTTCCACTCGATCCACTGCCTTCTGTGTCTTCTTGTATCGTCCTCTGGATCCTTGCAGTTGTGGGGAACGATGAATAACTGTAGGTCCTTTACTTGGAGAGTAAACAGAGGCAGGACAGCGATAATCCTTTACAGAGGGGAAGTGCCCAGCTGACTGCGTGCCTAAGGCGAGTTAGGCGACGCGGGAACTGAGCTGAGTTGCCATGTAGGCACTAACTAAACGTACATTTCTTGTTTCCTAATACGTAAAACTGTGGACTTCACTATCCTACAGTTATCATTCATTTTACGTAAAGATTTCAACCTAAAGTTACGCAAATTTGCCATTTTTTACACAACGTTTTCAAAGTGCACGCATGGTGCTATTTTATATAAGTTACCTTGAATCCTCGACCAAATCACTCTAGAGACACTCCTGCCTGCTTGTATGCACTAAAACTTGAAGATTTCGTCCTGTTTCCACTTAAATTCGGAGTAAGAACGCAGAGTGTGTTTGAGTTGTCGCAGTGAAAGTCGCCATAACAATCGGCCCCTTACGCGAAGCCAGCGCGCCAAGACTGAAGAGATTTCCCGTCAACTAGTTGTGAAGTCTATGCCTAGAGATTAAGACACGGAGTTCCTCCCAGCAGGAGCGTAAACCTCTACAGTTCCATTGCAATAAAGTGAAGATCGTCTTGAGGGAGTCCCAAAGAGGGACTTCCCTATGGGAGTCTGACCAGGTAATTTTATAAGACGATTTTTACTGGGCTCTGGAGTCGTTACCAAAGAAGCTGTTCTCCGAAGCAAAGAACCGGGTCGAGGTACCTCAGTCTTCGGGCGGGAATGAACTTGGGCCTTTGGTATGACTGTTTTTGTGATAGTCTGGCTACCAGAGTCAGGTTTCGAGTCAGTGTTAAGTTCATCACACGAACGTTCATGGTCGACTGAAACATCAGACTCTTGAGACATCTGAGTAGTAACAAATGTACGGGAGTGGGGGTAGCCTCAGCGGGGGGGACTGGAAGTGGGGGTTGGGGGGGTCAGCGGGGGGGTTACGGAAGAGGGGGTATCTGGACCCCCCCCAACTCCCCCCTCCCATCTCTTTTACCTTTTCACCAACCCCCCCCCCCACCCCCCCCACCCCTCTCGGACTAGCGTACGGAAGCGGGAGGGTAACGGGAGTAGGGGTGCCCAGCAGGGAGGGGGGGGGGGGGGTGCCGGGAGTAGGGGTGCCCAGCAGGGAGGGGGGGGGGTGACGGGAGAGGGGGTACTTGAAGAGTTAAGATAAGATCTTGGGCTCGAATGACCACGAGATTATAATCACGGAAAAGGTTAAAGACATTAGGTTAATGACCAGGCTCGAATATGAATTTACTCTCTCATGCAAGTCCGAAAATAAAATAAAAAATCGCCATTGAACGTAAGACTCGATAAATTATTTAAGTTTTTGCTGGATGTATTGTATCATTATCTTCTTATTTCTCATTTCTCAACTTGTTTCTTCTTATTTCTTTCCTCAACTAATATATTTTTTTACTCCGGTTATTTGGTGCCATCTAACCCTAAACACTGCAGCACCAAGTCTTTTTTTTTCTGATTTTGCATTAATTAATGTCTTATATCTCATTTCTTAACTTCTTTCTTCTTATTTCTTTTCTCAACTTGCATTTCTTTATATTTTCTGCCTGCTCTTCAATGTCATATGACCTTAGACGTTACCGCATCGAGTTTACCTTTTTCCGTGAAAAAGGGATCATGTGTGTGTGTGTGTGTTCCATTCCCCTCTGATTCTTGAGAAATCTGCGGCTAGCTCGAAATTTTGTGGGCCAACTTTTTTAGCCGAATATATGCTCCGAAGCGGAATTTAGTGAGGATTCTAATGGTATCTTCAAATTCCTCATACGTCTATTAGTTCCCGAGTTACACCGATAAAACTGAATGTTATTCTCTCGTCAGAGTAGCCTAACAAATAAAAATCACTCAAAGCTCCTCATCTACGTTCCTTAGAAAGATTGCCATATGTTTCTATTAAGAAACTTATCCCAACAACTGCAAATTTGACGCACTTTCATCGAAAACTTAATTTTTAATCATTTTTTATTTACTTTTATGGCGCTTTTCGCGTCATCGTCCGCCAGAACCTTTTACCCTTGATGACATGAAATGCGTCATCGTGCGCGAGAGGGTTAAATAAGTCAGATTTATCTCAAATTCACTGTCTGGGCAGACAAATATTCGGAAAAGAGAAGGCAAACCAGTTTGTAGATATATATAAATATGCTGTATATTCACGTCTTTATGGATATCTTCTTGTTGATTTGGGTATAAATACTCCTGAATCCCTAGTTTCGCTCAACTCTCCCTTCCATCATACCTTTCTCCCTCCCGCTTCTCTCCTCCCCCCTCCCTCCCTCCCTTCCCTTTCCTTCCCTCGTGTTATTAAATGCGTCAGATTTATCTCAAATTCACTGTCTGGGCAGACAAATATTCGGAAAAGAAGGCAAACCAGTTTCTCTCTCTCTCTCTCTCTCTCTCTCTCTCTCTCTTTATATATATATATATATATATATATATATATATATATATATATATATATCTGTATATTCACGTCCTTATGGATATCTTCTTGTTGATTTGGGTATAAATACTCCTGAATCCCTACAGTTTCGCTCAAACATTGTTGGAGAGCCTCCCAGGTGAACGCGTATTCCAATGGTGAACTCCAGGAAAAAGGAACTCTTACACGTTCTATACTCCCAACATAACGAACCCTATGAACCCTACACGTATTCCTGACCGTCTTGGAGATCGGCCCAACATTCTAGACCCCTTCCTTACCTCAAACCCTTCTGCTTATTCTGTCAAACTGTTCTCTCCGTTGGGCTCCTCCGATCACAATCTTATTACAGCATCCTGTCCTATCGCTCCTGTACACCCTCTGGACCCACCGAAGAGGCGATGCTTCTGGCATTTTGCTTCAGCTCGGTGGGACGACCTGAGGATGTACTTTTCCGATTTCCCGTGGAATGATTATTGCTTCCAGGATAGAGACCCCTCTGTGTGTGCTCAGCGCATCACAGAGGTGATGGAATGTCTCTGGAATGGAGGCATACATTCCTCGTTCTTTCTCTACTCCTCACGCTAAAAAGCCTTGGTTTAATCACGCTTGTTCTCGTGCTGTCAATGATAGAGAGGTAGCTCACAAAAGGTACCAGAGCCTTCAAACTAATGCTAATTATGAACTTTACATTTCTGCCCGAAATCGTGCCAAATCTATTCTCCGACTAACTAAAAATTCTTTCATTAATAGAAAATGCCAAAACCTTGCTTTCTCTAACTCTTCCCGTGACTTCTGGCATCTAGCCAAAACATCTCCTCCAACTTCACTTCTTCATCTTTCCCTCCACTCCTCAGTCATGACGGCAACACTGCCGTCTGATCTATCTCTATGGCTGTAGTCTGCTCTCATTCTTTTCTAAAACTCCACTCTGGACGATTCTGGGCATATTCCTCCTACTCAATCCCCCTCTGACTCCTTTATGCCTGTTATAAAGATTCTTCAAAATGATGTTTTCTATGCCCTCTCTGGCCTCAATCCTCAGAAGGCTTATGGACCTGATGGAGTGCCTCCTATTGTCCTTAAAAACTGTGCCTCCGTGCTGTCACCCTGCCTGGTCAAACTCTTTCGCCTCTGCCTGTCAACATCTACCTTTCCTTCTTGCTGGAAGTATGCCTTCATACAGCCTGTGCCTAAGACGGGTGACCGCTCCACTCCCTCAAACTACCGTCCTATTGCTTTACTTTCTTGTCTATCTAAAGCTTTTGAATCAATCCTTAACCGGAAGATTCAAAAGCACCTTTCCACTTCTGACCTTCTATCTGATCGCCAGTATGGGTTCCGCAAGGGGCGTTCTACTGGTGATCTCTAGCCTTCTTAACTGACTCTTGGTCATCCTCTCTTAGCCGTTTCGGTGAAACTTTTGCTATTGCGCTGGACATATCAAAAGCTTTTGATAGGGTCTGGCACAAATCTTTGCTTTCTAAACTACCCTCCTACGGTTTCTATCCTTCTCTCTGTACCTTTATCTCCAGTTTCCTTTCTGACCGTTCTATTTCTGCCGTGGTAGACGGTCACTGTTCTTCCCCTAAATCTATTAACAGTGGTGTCCCACAGGGTTCTGTCCTATCTCCCACTCTCTTTCTGTTGTTCATTGATGATCTTCTTTCCAAAACGAACTGTCCTATCCATTCCTACGCCGATGATTCCACTCTGCATTATTCAACTTCTTTTAATAGAAGACCCACCCTACAGGAACTTAACGACTCAAGGCTGGAGGCTGCAGAACGCTTAGCCTCAGACCTTACTATTATTTCCGATTGGAGCAAGAAGAACCTGGTGTCCTTCAACGCCTCAAAAACACAGTTTCTCCACCTATCCACTCGACACAATCTTCCAAACAACTATCCCCTATTCTTTGACAACACCCAGCTATCACCTTCCTCAACACTAAACATCCTCGGTCTATCCTTAACTCAAAATCTCAACTGGAAACTTCATATCTCATCTCTTACTAAATCAGCTTCCTCGAGGCTGGGCGTTCTGTACCGTCTCCGCCAGTTCTTCTCCCCTGCACAGTTGCTGTCCATATACAGGGGCCTTGTCCGCCCTCGTATGGAGTATGCATCTCATGTGTGGGGGGGCTCCACTCACACAGCTCTTCTGGACAGAGTGGAGGCAAAGGCACTTCGTCTCATCAGCTCTCCTCCTCATACTGATAGTCTTCTACCTCTTAAATTCCGCCGCAATGTTGCCTCTCTTTCTATCTTCTATCGATATTTCCACGCTGACTGCTCTTCTGAACTTGCTAACTGCATGCCTCCCCCCTCCCGGCCCCTGCACTCGACTTTCTACTCATGCTCATCCCTATACTGTCCAAACCCCTTATGCAAGAGTTAACCAGCATCTTCACTCTTTCATCCCTCACGCTGGTAAACTCTGGAACAATCTTCCTTCATCTGTATTTCCTCCTGCCTACGACTTGAACTCTTTCAACAGGAGGGTATCAGGACACCTCTCCTCCCGAAACTGACCTATCTTTCGGCCACCTCTTTGGATTCTTTTTAGGAGCAGCGAGTAGCGGGCTTTTTTTTATTAATGTTTACTTTTTTGTGCCCTTGAGCTGTCTCCTTTGCTGTAAAAAAAGAAAAAAAAAAGCTCTCAGCTACTTCTGATCTTACTCTCTAACGCCTTTGCAGCTGCTTTCTTAAACCCTCGAAGCCCGCCTTCCTGAAGTCAGGTATTAAGTGTTGTTTCTGCTGACTCTATCGTCCCATTTAATATTAAATTTAATTTCTTTATGATCACTGTTGCCTAATGAACCCCAAACCTCAATGTTGCTTATTATGTCCTCTTTATTAGTTAACAACAAATCCAAAATATACTCAGCCACCGCCTCACCATAGAAGCTTTAGGCTTACAGGATATATATGTTGTGTCAGCTTTGCCTTGAGCTTGTTAGTGAATAAGTTCATAAAATTACCAGGCTAGAATTCCGAGCGTGAATTTGTGATCTTAGCTTCAAGTAATAAATTAAGCTAATGTTTATGTAAGACTGATAAACTTAGCATGTATTATTGACAACTAAAGTATTACGTTTCCAAAATGAATACTGGCTCCAGTCATACTTATTGATCATAAAGTCATTATGGTATGACAGCTTCAGCACTGCTATGGAGTTATCTTGAAGTTTTTTTTACTAAGAAAAGTAATCATTAACGCATTCACAATTACTTTGATGAAGAGGCGATGGCTGCATGGTCAGCAAGAGGGAGTGGTATAAGCCTGAAGATCTAGGTTCGAGTCCCACCGAAGGACGTTGACAATATTCAACAATCGCCGATTTGCGGAAGATTGGCCACATGCGCTCCAGATCTTTAGTCAACCCTAATTTTAGTGACTTCGTTCGTTCAAGCGGAGCACCGGGGGGCAGCATGACCAAGCAAGAATCATATAACATGACAGCCACTATAAATAAAATTCGCCTGCGCCACTAGCGAGCTGGGGTCGCCAAGAGGACCTTCAACAGAGCCTATCGGCGCAATACACGACACCTGAATTTCCATTCGAATTCATAGGTTTTCATTGTATTGGTATTCGGATTCGGAGATATCTGAGGTACTCGCATTCGAATACTTGACTTTTGTATTCACTCCATTCCAGAAATTTCTGTGATAATAACTGTTTGGTCTCTCCTGCTGTTCGGCACTTGCTGGTCGAGTGCTGCAGACTGGGGTACCTGTGGGGGTGGTTCTGTGCCTCTCCCGGTGCCGGTGTGGCGTTGGGAGGTTCTCTCCCTCCCTGATGCCGGGGAGAAGTTGGCCTCCCCGGGAGATGATGTCATCGGGAACCTGCAGGAGGTTGGTGTCTTGCATCTCTTGTAGGCCCGTTGCTCACGGGTGTTACTTTTGTATTATTTTATAATTTTTATTATGCACCATAACTTAAAACAAAATTACTATGTGGTGCCAAATGCCCACTGTGTTGCGGGGACATATGTTGATACAGTAATCAATAAATCAATGAACTTCATTGAAAATTAGTGATTCCTTAGGTAAGCAAATATTGCACGGACATTTAAATCGGTACTGCAACTAAAAAAAAAATTTCATGTCTCACTTGAATGCTTCCAGTTCTTCACCAATTGCTTTCCCTTCCAGATTGTAGTCATATAGAAAGGCCGTGTTCGCACCTGTGTTGAGTATGCATGTCATTACCCTGGGGAGGGGATCCACACATTTTACGGAGAGTCTAAATCCCATAGCCCCATCAGCATATTGACTCATACTTCTTATTATATTCTACCGTATTGCTGTACCTTCAATCTTTTAGCGATATCTTAAGGCTTACTATTCTGAACTTACCAACTGCATGATCCATCTATTCCGCGACCGTGCTGCACAAAACTTTCTACGCAAACCACTAGTCTGTCCAAATTATTAAAGCAAGAGTTAACCAGTGTATGCATCCTTTTCACTGGTAAACTATGAAGCAGCCTACCTTTCTCGTTATATCCTCCGCCCTAAGACTTAAGCTCGTCCGTGGTGCAGTGGTTAGCGTGTCTAGATACACATTAGCGGACCGGAGTTATAATCCCGGCCCGGGTAATCGGCGTGCACCTCACTCATCTGTTCATCCTTCTCTCGGGGTGGTCGATAAGTGAGTATATGGGAAACCTGGGGACGGTAAACTGTGGTAACCCGGATGTCACACTGGCCCTGTGTCCCGAGGTGATGGGTTCTTGCCACCTGTTCAAAGGCCAGTGCGACGGAGATGAGCACCGATGCCACGTGCAGCTAAAGTGTATGGTCCAAGCTTTACCTACCTACGCCTATATGTTTTCAAGACGGGAGTATCAAGGCACCTCTGCAATCGAATGTACCCCTCTCTTTTGGCCATCCTGCTGTTTTCTGTTTTCTGAGAGTGCACTGTAATCAGCTTTTTTATGTTTATGATGTCTGATCTCTGTTAAGAGCAGGCAGGCCTAAGAGAGACCGCTGGCCATAATTACAACCCACCTATGTCGCAACGGCAGTGTCAGTCGTCAGTTACTTGGTACGCTAGCACTTGAGATGTCTAGCACGGCGCCCAACAGCTCCGCTAAGCGGCGGTATGACAACTGACTTACTGACCATGCCAGTGTCAATCGTCCGTGGAATTACATCACAGCAATCGGTTCCTAAATTGGGACCCGATTCTGAGGTGGTAGCTTTCTCAGAATGACAGGAATCGATTCTGGCAAAATATTCTGACCAGCCGCAGAGCCCCCTTTCCTCTTCGAGCAAGGTGGAAGAGTTTCTGAAGTGTGTGAGATCCAGACTTAGACCGTTAATCGACGAAAGAGGTCAAAAGCCCTTTCCAGGAGGGTACTGGCTGGCGATCACTAGTTCGGCAAGTGATCAGGCCGCGAGGAAAGTACACATATAAAAAGCATACATAATATCTAAGAAGAGAAGAAAAAAAATGTGCAAATTGAACCACCTGACCCTTAAAATCGTATTTGAGTGCACACTGGATTCACCACATACACACACACACACACACACACACACACACACACTGTAAATATTAGCTGCGCGGGACGTTGGGGACATGTTTACCACTCATTAGAATCCATTCACCATTTGCCTGGCCTCGCATAATGGAGACACACCGATGTAAACAACTCAGGAGGAGTAAACCAACACGTCCAAACACCCCAGCAACGCAGTTTGCATAAAGTAATATAAGGTCAAAAAAGGAGTTTCGTTTAGTCGGCGCAACATCTGTGGTCATAGGCCGGAGAGAGACAAAAGGGGAAGGAATTATAGAAGAAGGGAACAGATCCCAGGCGATGGGACACAACCCCCGATTAATACCAGTTGCCCATTCACTGCTGGGTGGACAGGGGCGTATAAACAGGTCAATATATATTAAGTTAACAATAGTCAGTGTCGCCTCTGTGGTGGACAGTGAAGTGTTTCCCATGTGGTATTGGTGTGCTGGATATCCCTTCACTGGTATCCCTTCACTGGTAGCCTGATAACACTGGTGTGCTGGATATCCCTTCACTGGTAGCCTGATAACACACACTCCCAGGTCTTTCTCTGCCTCTGTGGTGGATAGTGGAGTGTTTCCCATGTGGTATTGGTGTGCTGGATATCCCCTCCCAAGGTGCATGACTATATTTTTCTTCATTGAATTGTAGCAGCAACTTTTTGTTCCATTCCTGTAGCTTGGTGATGTCTTGTTGGAAGTCCGCAGTAAAGGGGTTAAACTTACTATGAATATGAATGTAAGTAATAATGTTAACTTTACCATGTATGCTAATAACACAAAGTTCAGTCACTGACAAAAATCGTGAAACCTTTCATACCAAACTCACTCAGGAAATAACCTATGTTCGGAAATAAGTGACCTCTCTTTTGGCAACTTCTCAACTTTTTTTTATGGGATCAGTGACTTGCGGGCTTTTTTTCATTTTTTTTTTTTTTTGCCCTAGAACTGTTTCCCTTTGCTGTAAAAAATAAATGAAAAAAAAAATAATTGGATAAAGGCAAATATGTTAAAATTCAATGTAGAGAACGCATTTTTTTTTTTCCAGAATAATTTTTCAGCACACCGCGGCACATGTGGAAATAGGCAATGAAATTATTCACACTGCCCAGTCGACAAAATGCAGAATTTGACGAGCACGTGGACTGGAAGGAACACTCCTGCCATAATTGTCTTAGTTCATCTAATATAAGTAGAGTCTTTCATCGCAGTTGTCAAACTCGACATCGATTCAATCTTATAATTTTTTCATTACAGCAGAGGAGTCAGTTCAAGGGCATAACAAAGGTAACATGTTAAAAAAAAAGAAGCCCGCTACTTACTGCTCCTAAAAAGAGTTTAGAGGAGTGGCCGAAAGATAGCTCAATTTTGGGAGGAGAGATGTCCAGATACCCTCCTCTTGATAAGAGTTCAAGTCGTAGGCAGGAGGAAATACAGATGAAGGAAGATTGTTCCAGAGTTTACCAGCGTGAGGGATGAAAGAGTGAAGATACTGGTTAACTCTTGCGTAAGGGATTTGGACAGTATAGGGATGAGCTTGAGTAGAAAATCGTGTGTGGCGAGGCCGCGGGAGGGGGGGAGGCTTGCAGTTAGCAAGTTCAGAAGAGCAGTCAGCATGAAAATATCGATAGAAGTTTGAGAGGCCACAAATTTATGTATTGTATCAATATGTTTTATCTACAGAAAGGGTGGCAGCTCAAGGGAAAAGAATTCGGCTATGTGCTGCTCTAACAAAATAATAAAAGAATGAGAGGACAGAAAAGAGGTCAATTTCGGGAGAGATAACGTAATACTCTTCTCTTGAAAGAGTTCAAGTCCTAGGCAGGAAGAAAAACAGATGGAGGTCCTCAGCTCTTGAGAAAACCGAAGCCAGAGAGAGCACGGATTCTAAATAGTAAACTTTATAAGGTTCAAGAAGCAATTTTGAAGTATTAACATATAAAAAGAAACAACAAGCGACCGAGATATTTTCATCCCTACACTGAGTAGCTTGTTCATGGGTAGCTGAGAGTGCAAGGTATCTGGGCATGGGGGTGAATGGGTATCAGGGCATGGGGTGCATAGGTATCAGGGTATGTGGTTGGATAAGGACGGGTATGAGGAAGTTACCCATGAAGGAATACGCAGATCCAAGCAGTGGGTAGGAGGAAATGGGTGTGTGCGTGACCCCCTCGACCTCCGTATGCAATTATAACATTTCTTTATCAATTTTTTTTTTTTACCTTATTTCTGGTTTTCTTTTTTCTTTTAATTCTCCTCCATCCTTTTCTTCTCCTTCCGTTTCTTTCTCCTCATTTATTTATATTTTTTTTACCTTATTTCTGTTTTTTTCTTTTTTATCCCTTTTCATTCTTCTTCATCCTTTTCTTGTTCCTCCTTTTCTTTCTCTTCTCCATTTTTTTTTTACTTATTTCTGGTTTTCTTTCTTTTTTCATCCTTTTGTTGTACCTCCGTTTTTTTCTCTTCTTCCTCTGTACATGTGTTCAGGTATACATTATAACATGGACTATTTTTCTAGGGGTCCGATATGTCCTTTTCCCGACAAGTTTTCCGTCTTTTTTCCGGTTGAATCCTGTGGCAGCCTCGCCATGAGTTTGGAATATGATCCAACGTTGGTCTTCAAGCGGCCCCAAAACATGCTGCTGTTTACCGCCCATGCCGGGGAACCGATCAAATTTGTAGTAGATGGAGTTGAGCTGTTCATGGAGCTCCAGGAATTGATTAAGGTTAGTATCCAGTCCCCCTTAGGTTTACTCACCTATTTTATGATTATTATTATTATTATTATTATTATTATTATTATTATTATTTTTTTTTTTTACATCTTCACCTGCAGCGCTGATAGGCTATCTTCAGGGGGCTGGTGGTCGGCCTAAGCCTGTCTTGGCCGCAGCCTGGCCCGGCCGAGGTGGCAGGGTGGCATGACCCACACCCATTATATGCCGCAACAGGCTCGCATGGACCCTCCCAACCAGGTCTTCCCCGTTGCCGCTCCGGGTACTCCGAACCACGATTTGAACTCATCAGTCAGCTCTACACTCCTGGAGAACGTTTTGACCAGCTCTCCAGCGCCTGAACAGGGGAATTTCTCGCCCCACATGAACCCATGAAAATATAGAGATAAAAAATAAAGATTGTTGCCACTCGGATTTTTCGGTCACCGCCGAGTGGCTTAAAACTACCCACATGCTGTCCTGAAGACCACCCATCAACCCGGATTCTAGAGGAAGCCGTCCAAGCGAATCAAGTACGAGTTCCGGGGGGCAGCATGAGCCAATGCAAGATGGCGCCACTATAAACACTCGCCTGCGCCAGAACGGGCTGGGCCGACCATCAGGCCCCACCTGGAAGAAGCCTTGGGCCGACCATCAGGCCCCACCGGGAAAGTTGGAAAGTTTCGTTTAGTCGGCGCAACATCTGTGGTCATATGCCGGAGAGAGACAAGGAGGGGGAAGGAATTATAGGAGAAGGGAACAGATCCCAGGAGACGGGACACAACCCCCGATTAATACCTGGTACCCATTCACTGCTGGGTGGACAGGAGCGTAGGGTATCGGAAAAGCCGCCCAAATTTTTCCACTCCGCCCGGGAATCGAACCCGGGCTCTCTCGATTGTGAGCCGAGTGTGCTAACCACTGCACCACGAAGCCCCCTGGCCCCACCGGGAAGATGCCTACCGGCGCAATAGGCAACAACGTAATAAAAAAAAATAAAAAAAAGCTTGTGTTTATTTTTGGTGCATGTTCCTTTTCAGTAGGTTATAAGTAGAGGTATACTACATGACTAGTAGGTTAGGTAGAGTAGTTGCTGGGGAGAGGAACTGAAGTAAATATATAAGAATTTACAACTAGTTGATAAAAGCAGACTTAAATATACAATATGTACGTAAGTAATTGATAGCACACTACACATAAAAAGCGGTTGAAGGCCCGGCGTCGGCAAGCCACTGCCTGCTAGCATTCGTCAGACCACCATGGCACAGGCCGACGTGATGCATTTCCAGTTGTCTGTGGGATTGTGAGTTCTCCCGCCCGATGAATGTGCGCCGTAAAAAAAAAAAATAAATAAATAAAAAAAAAAAAAAAAGAACCTGCTTCCTCCGTTGTCTCGAAGTCATCTATTTATGTCTCCGTGTGAGTCATGGTCCGAAAAAGCTCCCAGTCTGCTCGATCTAGTATCCAACGTGGCAGTCGAGGTGACGGTTGGAAAGTGGAATGGGAGATGAAGATGGGGTAGTGGTCGCTGCCATGTAGATCCTCTGATATTTCCCACGTGAAGTCTAGGTACGCATCGGGGGAACTGAGTGTGAGGTCAATAATAGACCGTGTATCAGTTTGTATATGGTAGTATTTTGGGTCACAGGTGTTCAGAATGCAGAGGTCTAGCTAGGTCTTCAATTACAGATGCAACAGTGACTCCTCTTGGGTTGCTGGTGGTGTCCTCCCATAGTGGATGGCGACTGTTGAAGTCACCAACTAGTAAGAAGAGTGAGGGTAGTTGGCGTACCAGTGTCAGGAGGTATTGTTGATTGAGTGGTGTACTGGGTGGAAGATACAGGGGGCATATAGTGTAGGTACGTGTTATGTGGATTTGAGAGGCAGTAGCCTGCAATGGAGTGTTAAGTGAGAGTGGAGTGCTCTCACTTTACTATCCACAGCCATACCACTCCACGTAACTTCTACCTCCATCCCTTCTCACATCACATTCATTTCCTTTTATAGTCTGTCACTTCACTCCCTTTTATGTGGGTGTCTTGAATCTCCATAACTCTCCTTTCTCTTTTCCTTACCATTCATTCCATTTACATTATTTAGATAACCTTGTTATAAATCTAAATATAAGTCTTGTTATATTGAGGTGTCACTGTATCACCACTGTCATTAGTAAATGTATAAGCACACTGGTGAATTCATAAAGTAATGTTCACTCGTGTTTTTCTGGGAAAAATCTACGTCGGATGCAGTACATCCAGAAGACCAAGGATGCAGACACCCCCACACAACTGAGAGAAGTGATTTCCACTAATGAGGAGAAACGGCGTGTGTTTGATGATGTTCATGCATCAAGCAGGGGGGCCATTTCGGTATCAATAACACAATAAAAAAAGTATCACAACGTTTTTACTGGCTAGGTATAAAAGAGGACATTATGAAATGGATATCAGAATGTGACCGCTGCCAGAGGTCAGAGAAATAAAAAACAGTTGCACCAGTCCTAAAGCCAATTAAAACACATGTTCCTTGGCAGATGTTAGGGATGGCAACAAATATATTCTTACAATAACTGATTTATGGTCAAAATATTTTCATGCATTCCCTTTGCAAGTCATGTTTGAAAACGCCTTCAGAATTTGTTTTTTCAGTTTTGGTCCTCCAGAAAAGATTTCACCTGACCAGGGAAGGGAATTTTGCAATGAACAAAATACTACACTGTTCTCTCTTTTTCATGTACAGTACTTGGTAACCTTAGCCCACCACCCGCAGAGCAACGGTCAGGATGAACGGACCAACCAGACATTGAAAGGAATATTGAGTAAACTGGTCAATGATAAAAGAGATGATTGGGACCAGCATCTATATACTGCATTGTTTAGTATTAGAACAGCTGTACAGAGTTCCACAAAGTACACCCCTTTCTTCTTAATGGTTGGCAGGGAAGCTCGACTGTTTTCTGAGCTTCGTCACAGTGATGGTGATGAGGAAGCTTGTGTAGTTCACGAATTTCCAAATGTAAATTTATCAGATGAAGATACTGACACCAGACTTAAGGCTATTTATAACGTAAAGAAAACAATTGACGATAACATTGCAAAACCACAAACAAAACATAAGTAGTACTATGACCTCAAAAACAGTAAAGGCTACAAATCATTCAGTTTTGAAGTTGGAATGAAAGTATTAATGAAAAACTGTCGGAAACGAGAAAGGAAAGGTTCACGACTAGAGGAGGATTGGCTTGGACCTTATGAGATTCACAGTTTTTCAAGCAATTTCAGTAACTCATTAAAATATATAAAGAACATTGTATTGTAAGTGTACCTGTGCAGCTTCCTAGTCCAGCATGTGCACCCCCATCATCTCAGAGGCATGGACCAGTGACTGATAATGTATCCCAATGTGTTGGAGTCCTTTATCAGACACTGACAATTGTATGGAGCAGCCTCACACTTATACCAAGCCTACCTGTGAGATTGGTGAGGTACATTTGAAATTGATATTTTAGAGTTCTGTAAACCAGTTACACATTATTATATTATACATACACTATTTTGCCTATATATACCTATATCCAAGCTCAGGTGTTCAGTGATACTTAATTTTCAGATATCACCGAGTCTGCTGGCTGGTGAAGAGGCTAGAACGAGTTCCTTATCTGGTTCTCCAGAACTCCACAAGAAGTGTCGCCTTGCATAAGGCAAAGGCACTTCACTGAGGGTCTGTCACTTTGCCTGGTAAGGGACATTTTTTGTTTGTTGGTAGTCATGTAATAATCTTAGTACATTGGAACAAGAAGTTAAACAGATAGTGGCGCAACAAAATCGAGTACTGCAACGTTTAGGTGATAACTTGCCTACGCCCCCGCGTCAAATGGCGACAACTAAACCCCGCGACATTCCTGTGTTAGAACTACATCAACTGCAGGGACTCAACCCAACCACACAACTCCAGATTTTCTTTGAACTAGTTGAACAATGCAGTGAAATTGATGCTAAGAGAGTACAAATAGCCAAAGGGAGAGTTAGTACCGAGATAGCAGCTCTCATTCATAATCATCAAACCTTGCACAACTGTAATACTTGGGACAGCCTCAAAGAGCTCCTTAACAACCAATTCAGTAAGGAAGTTAACTTTGATAGAGCATGGCAAGACACCGACTCGGGACGTTATGAGTGGTCGGAAACACCACAGGCTTTTGTTAATAATTTCATCTGTCGCTATGCTATCCTAGAAACACGATTTGCCAAAGAAAAGCTCCCTAATCGGGACAAAACGATCAAAAGAAGATTATGGCAAGGTCTTCCTCAAGAAGCCAGGGTCAGACTAGAAGGATTCCTGGATGAGGATTATCCACTAAATAAATTTGTCGACAGGGTAGAACATGAAAGACAGTGGCTCGAGGCTACTCATACACCTGCCCTAGGTAGAGTTAAACCAGACCAAAACACTATCCACTCAAACAGGACCCCAACCCGAAGCTCACACCGTAAGTCCTAAGGATCTGTCACAATCAAATGCTACATCCAGAGAATCCTCAGAAGTCGATGAAATAAAGGAACAGATCAAGGATTTAAAAGATCAACTTTGGAAATTACAAGCTTTCTCCGCCAACCCCAAAATGAGCTACTGCTCACACTGCCGTTCTCATACCCATAATCTGAGAGAGTGTTGGAGGAAACCTGCTAGAGGCTCCTGCTTTGATTGTAGACAATATGGTTGTTGGCGAGGAAACAAATCTTGCCCAGGAAAACCCAAGACAACATGACTAGCTCAAGCTCATACCTCACCAACTATCAGCCTAGCTGTTAATAACCAAATCATGAGAGCAGTAGTTGATACTGGTAGTTGTTACACCCTCATCAAGGAAACAACAGTCAATAAACTGGGGAGGGAAATAAATAAAAGACGTGCCCTTCCTAACTTACAAGGAGTCACTGGCTCACCATTGATAATTCTTGGCATGGTTTGGTTAGAAATTGGAGTTGGAAAAGATCATATACATAAACAATGGTCTCCCATAGTTCCAAACAATTACCTGGATGCAGATCTATTATTAGGTACTGATGTTCTATCCAGAGCAACGTTGACGTGGAACGGAAACAGAAACACCATGGTGTGGGGAAATGCTCCCTATGTTATCAATCACATCAAAAGACAAAGAGGGAAAGTAGAAAGAGTTAGAACAGCCCCACTCATCCTAGATCAAAATGACCAATTAAAGGACATCCGACTTACCAAACCTATAAGGATAGAACCTTACCAAATACAGTTCTTACCTATCCCAGTACCAAAGAAGCCAGGAGAGACTTTGCTAGTTCATTCTCAGCCCAAAATAAATCCTGACAGCTTGCCATTCCTCACTAAAGTAGATGAAAACAGTAATATTTATTTGCCTTTTAGGAACGACACAAAAGGGGTCAAGGAAGTTAACCAAGGAACTTTACTAGGAACATTCGAAAGCCTTAATTTTGAAACTGTTAATGCCATCCAAACACCATCTGAAAGTCCTCTACTTGAAATTCACAATGATTTACTACCCAACAATGATCAAGTACCACCTAAAGAAGATAGTAGTAGGACAGATCGTCTCACTGAATTAATAAGACAACAACAATGGAATCACTTGACTCGAGAGCAAAAAGCAGAAATGAAATCAGCCATCCTAGACAATCATGAATTATTCATCCTAGACAAAAGTGAATTAGGCTTAATGATTAAACTAAATCTGGGCAAATGTGAAATAGCTAAAAATGAAGTTACTTTCCTTGGTTATAGGATATCTAAAGAGGGCAGTCAGCCAGACCCAAAGAATGTAGAAGCAGTTCTTGAAATGAAACCACCTACTAAAGTAAAGGAAGTTAGGAGATTCTTGGGTATGACAGGGTTTTACAGAAAACATATCCCTAACTATGCAAAGATTGCCACGCCCCTAACTAATCTCACCAGAAAAACCCAACCTTTTAAATGGACTGAACAGTGTCAAACTGCTTTTGAAACTAAAGGAATACCTCGCTAAGGCCCCTGTTCTTGTGAGAGCCCAACCTCACCAACCATTCTTTGTTACCACAGATGCTAGCAATACCCACGTAGGAGGGGTCCTCAGTCAAGCTCAAAGTGATGGCGAGGCTAAACCTCTTGGTTATTTCTCGAAGAAATTAAACTCAACTGAAAACAGGTATTCCGCAACTGATAAAGAAGCACTAGCAGTAGTATTAGCTTGTCGCCACTTCCATCATTATTTATGGGGTACTAGATTTACCATCCTAACTGACCACCAACCCCTCACTAGTATATTCAAGAGGAAAACAAAATCAGCTAGAATGAATCGCTGGATAATGGAAATGAGGGAATACCACTATGAAATAAAGTATGTTCAGGGAAAGTACAATTATGTGGCAGACCAACTCTCACGACCAGTCAGAATAGTCCAACGTTGTCCAGCCACCACTATCCTAGGTCTCAATAGTCCAACGTTGTCCAACCACCACTATCCTAGGTCTCAATAGTCCAACGTTGTCCAACCACCACTATCCTAGGTCTCACTTCCGAAGAATTTATAAAATGCCAGAGAGAAGAAGTGAAGTGGAGAGAAATGATTGAGTATCTAGAAGGAGGTTCAATCCCAACAAAGAAATATCACAAAACCATCTTGGAGCAATTCACCCTCAAAGATGGGATTCTTTACTATGTAAAGGAAGCAACGGATGGCAGTATACAATATACACTGGTAGTCCCTCATAATCTGAAACCGAAAGCTTTATCCCAAGCACATAACATGTCTGGTCATCTCGGACAAAAGAAAACCATAAAGAAGGCTGAAGAATTGTTCTACTGGTGCAATCTGAAGGTTGAGGTTTCTAACTATGTAAAACAATGTGTAACTTGTCAGAGATTCAAGGGACAAGCAGGGTTACAACAACCGTTCCAAGAATTATCTTCAGTAGGAAAACCATTAGAGAGAGTAGGAATTGACCTGACTGACATGATCGCAGGAAGTCAAGGTTACAGATATGAACTTAGTGTTGTAGATCATTTCAGTAGGTATGTAAAGTTTTACCCATTAAAAACCAAACACACCCAAGGGATTATTGAGGCATTAGCACAGTACGTGACAGACTTTGGAGCTCCACACAGCATTGTCCTTGACAACGGAGGCGACATCCCAGGCCTTCCAGCAGTTTTGCCAGCAACACCTCATCACGCTCTACTACACGACACCTTACCATCCCCAGGGGAACGCGATCACCGAAAGACTCCATCGCACCCTCAAAACCATCTTGGCCACACTTTGCCAAGGTCACCCTCTTCGATGGCCCAGGTTACTGCAAACGTGTCAAGCCACGATGAACGCTGCTGTTCACACCAGTACCGCGCAACAACCCTACTTTGCGTTCTTTTCGAGACCTGCACCAAGGATGGTGGGTATCAGATTACCTACTATAACCGGTGAAGAGGACGATATTGACATCGCTCGCCGTGTTATTCGGGAAACGCAGGAGAAATTGACCAGAAAATATCGCAGTGTCGCTAATCGAAAACGCAAAGAACAAAAGGTAAACCCGGGGGTATTGGTATGGATAAAACGAGAAGTAAATGAACCGGGAGTGTGCAAGAAACTGTGTCAAGTGGAACGGTCCATACCGAGTAGTGGAAGTGTTGAGAGATGGTGGAGGTTACATAGTGAAAGACCCATTCACTGGACAAATGTTACAAAGAGCGGCTGAGAAAGTGAAACCGTTCAGTGGGAGTGAAGAGTATGTGGTGGAACCCCAAGACACGGTGTTGCAGGCCGACTTAGAAACCGAAGTACTACCTCCACGGGTTCGTAACCGTCCAAGACGCTACATAGAGGAGTGTTAGACAATAGTGAAGGGATGTGGGATGAATATAAGTTTGTAAAATGTATAATGTCTACCTAAACATTATCACGCCCTGACCTAGATAATAGTAACAAACCCAAGCTCAGAGATAAAATGTCTGAGTGAGGAGAGAGGTTGTTATCACTTTACTTCGCAGACTTTTACTGTAACTAACAGTCAACACGGGTCACACTGTAGTAGTCTACTTCAGGACGTGGTAAGCTCTCGTATATTACTTTAGTAACCACTGACCACAGCGAATGGTTGTGTGAATGAGAGGGGGAATGAAGTATGAAAGGAGTCGGGTTACTGGAAGTGCCGAATCTTGCCATAGAGAGCAGCGGAAGTCTTAAGATTAAGGCTTCATACTGAAGGTGTACCAAGAGGTTGGCTGGGGTGGTTAACTTCCTCAGAATTTATCGGAATTTGGTGGCATGTCTCCAAGGGACATTGTGGAGTTATGGTTATATAAGGCCATTGTTAACTATATTGTCGTGTCATATGAGAAAGGAGCATCGAGTGTGATGTTTCCCAGAGCCATTGGTGAAGTTCGAAATCTGGTCAGAGGTGTGTTGATAGTTTTTTTTTTTTTACAGCAAAGGAGACAGCTCAAGGGCACAAATAAAGTAAACATCAATAAAAAAAAAAAGCCCGCTACTCGCTGCTCCTAAAAAGAATCCAAAGAGGTGGCCGAAAGATAGGTCAGTTTCGGGAGGAGAGGTGTCCTGATACCCTCCTCTTGAAAGAGTTCAAGTCGTAGGCAGGAGGAAATACAGATGAAGGAAGATTGTTCCAGAGTTTACCAGCGTGAGGGATGAAAGAGTGAAGATGCTGGTTAACTCTTGCATAAGGGGTTTGGACAGTATAGGGATGAGCATGAGTAGAAAGTCGAGTGCAGCGGGGCCGCGGGAGGGGGGGAGGCCTGCAGTTAGCAAGTTCAGAAGAGCAGTCAGCGTGGAAATATCGATAGAAGATGAAAGAGAGAAAGAGGCAACATTGCGGCGGAATTTAAGAGGTGAAGACTATCAGTATGAGGAGGGGAGTTGATGAGACGAACAGCCTATGGCTCTACTCTGTCCAAAAGAACTGTGTGTGGAGACCCCCATACATGAGATGCATACTCCATACGAGGGCGGACAAGGCCCTTATATGGACAGCAACTGTGCAGGGAGAAGAACTGGCGGAGACGGTACAGAACGCCCAGCCTCGAGGAAGCTGATTTAGTAAGAGATGAGATATGAAGGTTCCAGTTGAGATTTTGAGTTAAGGATAGACCGAGGATGTTTAGTGTTGAGGAAGGTGATAGCTGGGTGTTGTCAAAGAATAGGGGATAGTTGTTTGGAAGATTGTGTCGAGTGGATAGGTGGAGAAACTGTGTTTTTGAGGCGTTGAAGGACACCAGGTTCTTCTTGCCCCAATCGGAAATAATAGTAAGGTCTGAGGCTAAGCGTTCTGCAGCCTCCAGCCTTGAGTCGTTAAGTTCCTGAAGGGTGGGTCTTCTATTAAAAGAAGATGAGTAATGCAGAGTGGAATCATCGGCGTAGGAATGGATAGGACAGTTCATTTTGGAAAGAAGATCATCAATGAACAACAGAAAAAGAGTGGGAGATAGGATAGAACCCTGTGGGACACCACTGTTAATAGATTTAGGGGAAGAACAGTGACCGTCTACCACGGCAGAAATAGAACGGTCAGAAAGGAGACTGGAGATAAAGGTACAGAGAGAAGGATAGAAACCGTAGGAGGGTAGTTTAGAAAGCAAAGATTTGTGCCAGACCCTATCAAAAGTGTAATGTGTATATTATAATGTACATGTGTATGTATGACTGTACGTGTGGCGACACCCGGTCGGTGTCGCACAACAGGATGTCTAACAACACGTCGTGCTTTTGGCCGTGGGAAGCTGTGATGAACTGACACTAGGATCAGCAAATGATGACTTTCATCAACAGTCATCAACCGGAAGCCCCACCCTTCCGGACGAACTACAAGCAAATAAAACAGGCGAACAACGCAGAGAAGACGGGTGACGGGCAGGCGAGCGGTGCTCCGCCGCTCCGCGCCCTGCAGCGGTGTGGCTGTCTCTGATTTCGTGCGTCTCGCTCACGTAAACTGTAAACCTTATGTAGTACAACTGTTAATATAGTTAAAATACATTTGGTATTTGTATTAACCTGAGAGAGAGAACTAAAGTGAACTAAAGAGAACTTATAACGGCTACCGCTCGGCCTCACATCACTTAAATAAAGGCTATTGTGTTGACTCACCTACTACAATCAACTTGTGAAAGCAGGCAACGGTACATCGGACCTGACGTGAGATAGCAGTTCGCGCCTTAATATAAAACACATAAAAACTCCTAACAAAAATGGTGAACAGCGGTTTACGGACCTCTCCGAAGTGTTCTATAGGTGTTATCTCTAATATAACATAACATAAAATGCATGGTGGCTGGTGGCCGCCTCGTTGTTAACCACGTAAAAAAAGTAACGCTCAAAAGTTATTAACTTAAATGATGTGCAGCGTGGTTACGAACTACTCCGAATTGTTATATCTCTCTCTCAAACGTAGCTTCAGTGACAGTGTGTGGGGGCAGTGAACGGTATCGGACACAGCAAGCATTCGCTGACATCAGCGCGCGGCTTTTCCTGCCCCAGTGAGTCGAGTCAGCACACAGCCGCACCCGAGAGCACCTCCCGTCCCGCCCCTCCACACAGCCCGCGCGCCTCTCACCTCCACACAACCAAGTTTCCTTGGAGGTGTCCAGGCATTTGTTTCTTCCTACGACACAACTCGTCGTAGGTGCGCACTTATCTTCGCCAGGCAACTCGGACCTTTGAGGGTGACTGGTGGGCGTATATTGTCTGCCCGCCGCCTCTCCCACCACCGCTACCAGACGGGGGACAGCAGACCCTGCCACCCCTGCAGCCCTGCCCTTGCCACCGGCGAGGCGAAGGACGCGAGCGTGCTGAGTAGTGGGGCATCGAGTTGCTGTCTTCAAGGTTTTTAACACATTCTAGCTGACACTACATACAGTTTCAGTGATTACACCACTTGCAACATTATTTCAGGTGCATTACTATTATTATGTTCACGTGTTTAGGTGTGAGGGGCCGTATCTAATGTATTAGATTTTTCAGCTGTTGATTTTTCTGGCGTGTGGATGTTTAATATTTTCTTGAGTAACATGGCTACGCATTTCATGTATAATCATTCATTTTCTTTTCTCCTTTCTTTTGTGTGTTTTATTGCACAGTGGAGAAGTTATGTCTTGCTAAGCCTCACTCATTATTCTTTTTCCTCTTTTATTATGCATTTTAAAAGCATAGGGGAGGAGTGAGCACATACTTAGCGGTGAATGATTATTACTTTACTTATTTTTGCAGCAATATTTTTTTTCTTTTACCATTTTACTCCTCATTTTACTAGTAACTCTTTTTAATGACAGAGAAACCTGACCAGAGGACTATGAGGGGTGGGTAGAGATAAAGAACAGTGCCGTCAAGGATAACTGTAACTGTTCTCATGTAAGGAGTGTAGCAGTCTTCAAAGGGTGCTTGCTCCTCCTTCTACGCTGCATGTGCAACCAAGAGGTATTTACTTACCTTACTAATCCCACAATGGCTTCTGCCTCTAATCACCCACTAACAGCAACAGCAGTTAGGCCTTTCGCAGGGTAGCAAGGGAGGCAGATTATTCGGCCAGGGACTTCTTGTTTCAAAGTGAGATTGTCATGGACATTTCATTCGTGTCAAATCCGGGAGATTAAATATCTCTCAGCCGCTCGAAGGTCAATCCCGGGAACGGGCGCAGGGCCCTCATAAACAGGAGCGCGTTCACTGGACGGAAGGATTATGATGCGTTTTGGTCACTTTTTCTTGAAACATTTGGGGAAGATGGGCAACACAGCCTCATAAAGGGTGTATATTTTGCTGTGGACACTGTGCAAACGAGTGGTCTTTTTAATAGGCCAGTGGACGCCTATAGGTTATCTACTGATTTGATCTCGTGTTTTAAACAGGGAAACTAGACAGATGGAGAAACCATTTCTGTAGCTAATGCTGGATTATTACTAGAGTTCCTTATGTACATGATTGTCCTTAAAGTTCCTCTTCGAAGGAGTGCAGTATCCCTTGACTGCAGCCCCACTGGCAACCTACACGGTTTTATCAGCCAACTTTATGGCATTTAAAGTAATTTTGGGTCCTTTTGAAGCTTCGTTTCCCGTCGACACGTTCGTCGGGGAGGGGCCTTCGCGACCCTCTGACCTAAACCTTTTGGGTGTCACCAGCGGTAATCAAAATTCCTTGGTGTGTTCTTTTACCCGTGGTTTAGGCAGAAATAGTCAGATAAATAGGTGGTTGGAAATTTGAGCTTTACGATTTTTTTGCACAGAATGGTGCATAGTGATCGTCTCAATGACTAGCGCCGGCTTGAGGTTCAGCCTGACGCTGCTTTGTGTATCTTTCCACCACACGACTATAACCTGCATCCTCGCATCTACTAATTTATGTTTGGTTCCTAAGCTTTTGCCTGCATCTTTTTCATGCGAGGGGGAGTGCTTGAGTAATACTTTTCACTCTAACCCACTATTTTCTTTTATTGCTGAGTTGATGCAAGGCAGTCAGTCTTCTTAATTTAATTGGAGCCGTAATAACCGAGGGTGTAGACTAACATAGGGATAGGTACAATTTAATCTTGAACCTCATGTGCTTCTGCTTAAAACAGACTTTTTCTCTGCACTGACAGACTTAACTTGAGCAGATGCTGTCCCTAACTTTTATCGTAACCAGCATGTGAATATCTGTAAGCTTTGGAAGTAAGCAGACAAGTCTTACTTACCCTTACTTGACATACCACTGTTACCCGTTACGGGAATTATTTTTGGCGTCACAGATGTCAGTCATCCACGTTCGTTACGATCGAGGGATAGGTGGAAATTTGTCTTTTTCATCTGATGTTTATTAATGCTGGAGTTACTTTAATCAATTTTATGCTGGAATTATATATTTCAGTGAGATTTGTTACAACAGTGATTTCACAACTTAGTGACAGGATTTTCTTTTATAGTACTTTAGACCTGTTAAACGGAGTATTAGGAGTTAGTGGTGCTGACTGCCGATGCTTCTAAGGTTCTCCAGACTTGTCCTTGTTATCACATTGTAACTATTAGGAGACTCTACGGATAACATTACCTCTTTTCACACAACCTTATCTATTGTTGTAAACCCCACCCGTCTCGAAGGCGTGCCGAGGGTAACGACACTGGCAATTAATTGTCACGCAACGGATGAGTGTTTCTCTGCGACAGTTTTGTGTCCAGGTGTGACTCGAAGGTTCAGTGTGTAGCAGATCTTCTTCAAGGATTGTTCCTTTTTCTTTTTACTATTCCAAATAGCTCCATTACCATGTATCCTAATGACAGTTTAGTCAATTTAATTTTTCTAGGATGTATCATGTAAATAATTTTTCGAGCTATTATTTTGTTTTCTCGGAATAGTACTGAGCTTCCATGTCCACGACTCTAGCCCTGTTTACCTCGCCCTGTATGTACTTTGCCCATTTCTTGTTACTTCCATGATTATTTTATTATCATTGGCATTTCCCGATGCTGTTTCGTTAGGCGGGCTCTGACTTGTATATATATTTTTTTAAGCAATAACAGGACCTCGTTTAACTAGTACACATTGTGCGACTGTAACATGGGTAGGTACACTGCTTTTAAAGGTCGGGTGAGTCGCGAGGTCGCGACTTTTAGAGAACCGAGCGATGTAATGTGTATATTATAATGTACATGTGTATGTATGACTGTACGTGTGGCGACACCCGGTCGGTGTCGCACAACAGGATGTCTAACAACACGTCGTGCTTTTGGCCGTGGGAAGCTGTGATGAACTGACACTAGGATCAGCAAATGATGACTTTCATCAACAGTCATCAACCGGAAGCCCCACCCTTCCGGACGAACTACAAGCAAATAAAACAGGCGAACAACGCAGAGAAGAGGAGAGAAGACGGGTGACGGGCAGGCGAGCGGTGCTCCGCCGCTCCGCGCCCTGCAGCGGTGTGGCTGTCTCTGATTTCGTGCGTCTCGCTCACGTAAACTGTAAACCTTATGTAGTACAACTGTTAATATAGTTAAAATACATTTGGTATTTGTATTAACCTGAGAGAGAGAACTAAAGTGAACTAAAGTGAACTTATAACGGCTACCGCTCGGCCACACATCACTTAACTAAAAGGCTATTGTGTTATCTCACCTACTACAATCAACTTGTGAAAGCAGGCAACGGTATACCGGACCTCACGTGAGATAACAGTTGATATGTCCAGCGCAATAGCAAAAGTTTCACCGAAACGGCTAAGAGAGGATGACCAAGAGTCAGTTAAGAAGGCTAGGAGATCACCAGTAGCCCCTTGCGGAACCCATACTGGCGATCAGATAGAAGGTCAGAAGTGGAAAGGTGCTTTTGAATCTTCCGGTTAAGGATTGATTCAAAAGCTTTAGATAGAAAAGAAAGTAAAGCAATAGGACGGTAGTTTGAGGGATTGGAGCGGTCACCCTTCTTAGGTACAGGCTGTATGAAGGCATACTTCCAGCAAGAAGGAAAGGTAGATGTTGACAGGCAGAGGCGAAAGAGTTTGACCAGGCAAGGTGACAGCACGGAGGCACAGTTTTAAGGACAATAGGAGGCACTCCATCAGGTCCATAAGCCTTCTGAGGATTGAGGCCAGAGGGCATAGAAAACATCATTTTGAAGAATCTTTATAACAGGCATAAAGGAGTCAGAGGGGATGAGTAGGAGGAATATGCCCAGAATCGTCCAGAGTGGAGTTTTCGAAAAAGTTTGAGAGAAGAGTTCAGCCTTAGAGATAGATGAGACGGCAGTGTTGCCGTCAGGACTGAGAGTGGAGGAAAGATGAAGAAGTGAAGTTGGAGGAGATGTTTTTGGCTAGATGCCAGAAGTCACGGGAAGAGTTAGAGAAAGCAAGGTTTTGACATTTTCTATTAATGAAAGAATTTTTGGTTAGTCGGAGAATAGATTTGGCACGATTTCGGGCAGAAATATAAAGTTCATAATTAGCATTAGTTTGAAGGCTCTGGTACCTTTTGTGAGCTGCCTCTCTATCATTGACAGCACGAGAACAAGCATGATTAAACCAAGGCTTTTTAGCGTGAGGAGTAGAGAAAGAACGAGGAATGTATGCCTCCATTCCAGAGACAATCACCTCTGTGATGCGCTGAGCACACACAGAGTGGTCTCTATCCTGGAAGCAATAATCATTCCACGGGAAATCGGAAAAGTACATCCTCAGGTCATCCCACCGAGCTGAAGCAAAATGCCAGAAGCATCGCCTCTTCGGTGGGTCCAGAGGGTGTACAGGAGCGATAGGACAGGATGCAGAAATAAGATTGTGATCGGAGGAGCCCAACGGAGAGAACAGTTTGACAGAATAAGCAGAAGGGTTTGAGGTAAGGAAGAGGTCTAGAATGTTGGGCCGATCTCCAAGACGGTCGGGATTATTGTCATTTGGAAAAGGAATATTTCCTTAAATGAAGGAAGAGATGGATTAAGGAGTGGGTGAAAAATTCTATTTTTGGGAGGAAAATCTCGTGTATTTTTGGGAGGAAAATCTCGTGTAGTGCCGGGACGTAGTATTAAGTATGGGTAAGTAATGTTAAGTTAATGTAAGTAGCATTTAAGTTAATGTAAGAATTATTAGTAACATTGAATTATTATTGCGTGATGCTCACACCCCCGAGACAGACGGACAGACAGACAGACATACATGTTGACGCCTGCAGAAAGTAGGTGATCGGTTCCATACGAGATAATGGGCATAATTTTAATACAAGATAGTAGCTTCTAGTTAGAATTTTTCACCTTGCTATTCAGGGGAACCATTATACCAATATCATGCGACGAGTAAAGTACCGTAGACGGCTGTTGCAAGGTTGAACAAATCAGGGTTCGAATTAAATCTGGGGAGGGATGTGAACCGCGGGCAGCGGCTGCGTAGGTAGCCCCACCCAGCAAACACTAACAGACACGCCTTGGCTCTTCCCCCGGACAGGTGCGTCTCTCTGAGGTGAAGTAATTCCTGTTCATATTATAGATATATTTTCTCATTATTGTATTTGTGCGGTGCAAACACTAACAGACACGCCTTGGCTCTTCCCCCGGACAGGGAAGTGAGTGGAGATAAAGGGTCTGTCACGTGCGTCTCTCGGGTGTGTTCGGTATGATGCACGTATTGACTACGTAGGGTGTTTAGTCCACGGAGTAGCAGGGCTGTGCAGTATTTCTCTTTAACGAGGATGTAACCACCTGGTTCGTCCCCTTTGTCTGCTGGTTAGGCTGTATTATACTAAGGATATAGGAGATTGTAAGAAGATTGTTTATGCCCATGTGAGCACCAGTGAACTGTTTTTCGTGCCACGTTTGTGAATAATATCACCCTCGCTAGGTGAAGGAGACTGTAAACCCGTGTAACATCCAAACAAGCCTAACGCCCATTATTGTATTCTGGTGAATGAGTTAAGAGGATCAAGGGATTAATTCGGCCATTATTGACTACCGTAGAATGGGGTAAGTGGGCCCTTCCAGGGGTAAGTGGGCCCACTTTAAAAAAAAATTGTTAATAATTTTTGGTATATATTTTTCTTTTTAGGTTACAGCCATTAGAAAGTGGTACAATTAAGGAATGAACACACCAAATTTGAAGCCTCTACAGCCAACTGGTGGTTAGTTATATTTCATTATGTAAATTGATATATTTTGGAATTTTTCAGACAGGGAAATACAATTAACATGCAGGCATCGAAAAAATTATTTGACTGAACTGAAATTTTGACAAGGATCTACAAATATCCTAAGGTTGGTTGTACATAAATATTAGGTAGATTAAATAAATAGGCAGGAGTGTAGAGCCTCCAGGGCAAATGGACCCACCCCAACTCAAGTTTTGATTATTTTTACAGAAACTTTATGAATTGATATTGGCCTGCCTAAAGCCATGATTGGGGACAACCTAGCCTCTCACATGTCTGCTGACATTCTTGCCAAGTGTGAGGAGCATAACATCAAGTTCATGATGCTTCCTCCAAATAGCACACATCTCCTTCAGCCTTTAGATGTTTGTGTATATGGTCCCATGAAAAAGGCATGGTGAAAAATTTTAAAAGAATGGAAGTCTGGCCCTAATAAGCATTTCACCACCTTGCCAAAACAATGATTCCCATACCTTCTTCTGCAACTCTGCAATGGCATGCCCAACATGAGTGAATTACTTGTTAAGTCCTATGCAACCACAGGAATTCATTCTTTAGACAAATCACGAGTGCTGAAAAGGCTGCAGCACCAAGGTGAGTCACCAGCAACAAATTTGGTCAGTCCTTGATCATTGATCACATATAAGAATTGCGATATGCAGCAAACACAAAGCCAAATGCTGTTGTTAGGTCAAAAAGACTTTTGGTGTCACCTGGCAAAAGTGTTACTACTGCAGATGTCACGGTTCTAAGTCGACATGCAGCAGGTCCATCAAGAGCAGTACACCAGCTGCATCCTACTAAAAAACAATAAACAAGGTCACCAACACCTGATTCTAGTACCTCTGAGTACACTCTTTCTGACATTGAACCTATTGAGCCTGATGATGATGTTGTATGCGAGGCAGAGGGTACCAGCAATGCAGCTGAGACCATGTCATTAGAACAGGGTGATTATGTTCTGATCAGGTTCTCGACAAAAAAGCACCTATTCCATTATGTAGGAATAACGGAAAAAGGATTTCCAGTGATATTTGGAGCCTCAATTACTTGAGAAACAAACACAGTGGTGACAGAAAGCACTTCTGCTTTGATAAACCTTTAAATCCTGATATTTTGGACACTAATTTACATGATATTAATAACAAATTACCCAAACCAACATTTGTAAAGAACAAAATGATGTTCTCTGCCTCTCTATTCACTGGAGTGATGGTGAGATAGGCACCTGATTTGTGCTTGAATGTGCTTTTATTTGGTGTCGGCCCACTTGCCCCAAAGCTTGGGGTAAGTGGGCCCGCCTGTTTGAACACATGTACCTCCATATATATGATATGCAAAAGGATTTCATTACTGTCACAGATAGTCATAGTTCTGTTCTACTTATTCAAGAACAAAAACTTTCAAAATGTCTGTTACTTTTAATTTGACATTGAGAAAAACTCTAAAAAGCGGGCCCACTTACCCCATTCTACGGTACTGTAATTAAGTCTTCAACGCTACCAAAAGGATATTTTTCTTGCCTGATGTAATCTGAATGAGAATTAGTTCAACGCTACCACAAGTGAAGGAAGAATTAAAGGTCTTAAATCAATGATTGTGAATATCTTCTGACCAACTATTTAGGAGAAATAGGGAAAAACAGATCTTCGAGGATTAGGAGCCTTGACCAGGAAAACCCTAGATACCTCATTACAATTAATGTTAGTTTTAAGATAGTGTGATGCAGAATTTTCTCAGGAAGATGATGGTGGTCTCCATTTTTCTCAAAAATGAATGTTGGGGTCAGGATACGGGGTGGGAGTGAGGTGTGTGAAGTCGTCGGTTTGGGATGAACTGGGTAGACCCGTGCACGGCCTCAGGCCGGCTTCACTTGCAGGCCGCACTCTATAGTACGTAAGTCTGTGGAACTGTCCACCACATGACTTTTCCCTACTTTTTAAAACACTGCAGAGGGAATAATGTTCTGTCTGTGACAGTCACCTCCCGTCGCAAGTCTCCAATATTCTTGCTGGTGAGTTTAATGTCGTAAAATTTTGCTCTGACCTCCTCCACACTTCGTGAGAAGCCACTCGATCACGCCATTCACCTCATCAGCCACAACTTCCCACGCCCACACCCATTGCTTATTTGCACCAGTGAGGCATGATGACAATGGCCCCCTAGCCAATTTTGGTTGCGAGGGGTTAGAATAATACCCAATCTTGTGATAGCGAGGCACGCAGCTGGCGTTGGCGACGGAAAACTATGAAGGTAACATACAAAAATGTTCAGAATATAGCTAGGCTACATAAGCGAGTATATTTTTATTTCAAGACTAAATATACAAGTAACGTGCATTCATTTGTAAAAAACGCATGTAATTGAGGGATCACCACGCTAATTATTTGTTTTAAGGCAGTATTTACGCCTGTACAATACACATGTCTTGATTTTGAAGTCTGTGTATTAGTAAACAAACGACACGTGAAAGCTGAAATACAGCAACAAAGGTCGCACGTGATTGGCTATCCAGCCCAACCAATCGTTGCTAGGGTGCGAGTTACCGGAGCGTTACCACACCGTTGATGAATGCCGTGTTTGAAAGATGCCGCAGCTCTGGTAGCGCTCCGGTAAATGTGAGAGATACCGGAGGCGTGGTTGGTAAGATTGATGAATCCGGCCCCTGGATGTTAGAGGATGCGTCACCTCCTTTCCCCCTTTTAGTTTGTTATAGCGAGGGTTTATCAAACTGCAAAGTTGCATGATTACTTGGCAGAAGAAAACATATATGTTAAACTGGACTGTAATAGATTTGAACACTTCCATGATTGTCCGGGACCCACAGAAGGTATATAAGGTGCCATGGAAATAACTTCAAAAATGAGTTTTTTATATTTGTTTAGTTAGCCATGCGTGACTGCACATGCTCTCAGTCACACAGCAAAGTTGTTATAATAAAAGGTTTCAATAGGAATTCCTGAAGTTAAATTTGCTGCTGTGCATTAGCATCTATTTGGACTATTTTTTTATTTAATTTAATTTTCATACTATATCTAGAGATCAATTTAAAATTATTTTCTCCGTCATTTGGAGTATCCTAAGTCAATTTTCAGTGTGCTTACCACAAACTAGTTGCGTTTCTTTGTTGTGTAGCGTGGAAAGAGAAAATAATTTAAATAAAGCTACATCCCCTTTTTAACGACCACTAGGGTTGTGATGGTATGTGGTAGCGTGGTAGTCGTCGAGCGCTGGTCCCGGATGTTAAGGCCTCAGGGCAAGTGAACACTCGTTCCGAAGTTTGTGACCAGAAGGGCGTTACTTGTGTGGTTAATTATGGAAGGTGGGAGGATTTCCGTGGGAACCACTTTTGAGACAGCATGAAGAAACTGGATGGTGATAATGTACTAGGGGGGGGGGGGGGATGTGTGTATGGTTCAGTAATCTCAAATGAGCAGCAAAACAGGCTCCAAATGATAACACTCACTGTAAGGTTGTATATAAATATGTATTTGGTTTCCTTTTGCAAAGGCTAGCGGAGTACTACTAAAAAAAAAAAATGAATGACTGACAGGCTGTAGGCCTCTAATCTAGCTAGCTACCGGCACAAGGGAGATTTGGGGAATACACAGAATGCTTAGCTCTAGTTGCTGGACGCGGAGCAGGAGGAGCTGGCGTGAGTGTCGGGCTCGGCAGGGGACGTCCACGATGGGAATGGGCGGTCCTGGTGATGGACAGACGGGCGCCGCTTGATGTGGAGATGGAGCGGCTCGGGTGGTGTGAAGAGGCGGGCGCCCTTTGATGTAGGGAGCAGCTTGGGCAGTGGTATTTCAGCCCCCAGGGCAGTCGAGGGGCAGGTTACCCCGCCATACAAGTTCCCATCCTGTAGTCCTTCTCACACAGCAGGCCGTGGGTGGTTTTTCGGGAGGGGGGGCTGAGTGGAGAGATGGACACCTCTCTCACTCAACTCCAACTCGCTGCCTTTCCTTGCTAGGGCTGCTGCTCGTCTCCTGACTAGCCCGCCTCACACAGCAGGCCGTGGGTGGTGTGTAGGTCGGGGGCTGAGTGGAGAGATGGACACCTCTCGGACCAGCCCGCTTCTCGGTGTTTTCTCGCTGCCTTTCCTTGCTGTTGGGGTGTTCGTCTCCTCGCGTCTCCCAAGCTTCTGGTGCTCTTCCTCCTCCTCCTCCTCCTCGCTTACTCATCAGACGAGTGAAGCGCTCCTCTGACTGTGTTAATGGTGATACCATGGAGGACGCAGACGGTGACTTTGAAGTAGTTCAGAACAGAAAGAGTAGGCAAGTAGGTGCCTCGCCGAGTGACAATCTGTACCCTCCTCAGACCTCCAGTGACAGTGCCCCTGCCACTGTCTATCGCCTCTCGTTCCCCCAAGGAGTATCGCCACGAGACAGGGCAAAATGGCTGGCGGAAGTGGCCAACAAGCACCGGAATCTCTCAGTGCAGCTCAAGCTGACTGCCAGGACTATCATCGCGGTGACCCGGGACGAGGACACCCGCAAGTTCCTGACGGAGGTGGGTCATCCTCACCCCGGCAACGGCACCCTCCTCAAACTGCAGGAGATAACGGAGGACAACCAGCGCACAAAAGTCATCATCCGCAACTACCCCCACTACCTCCCCATCGACTACTTGGAGGAACACCCAACGCAGCACGGGCGACCCCAGGAACCAGGTAATCGCCCTATGGATTGGAGAGGTGCCCGGGACGCTCCAGCTCCCAGCCATGAGGCCCTGCGTCATCGAAAGGTATGCTGGGAAGCCAACATTCTGTGGGAATTGCCAACGATGGGGCCACAGGGCCTGGCAATGCGACCGACGAATCAGGTGCTGTTTCTGTGCGGGGGAGCACGACACTGCCCTGTGCAAGGGGAAGATCGAACAGTGGGAGCGCGTCCCGCCCAAATGCCCCAATTGCCTTCAGGAGCACAACGCCTGGAGCGTGAGTTGCCCCATGCGTCCCAACACCCGCCGCTCACGGGCCGAGGCTGCGGCTCGGGCTCCCCCACCTCCACCACCCAACACCGAAGCGGCCTTCCTCCGCTAATCAAAGTGGCCCATCCCGGGTCGCCCCGCACAACGACCCCCTGGATTCCGCGGGTAGGCATGAATCCACCATCAGCTCTGCACCATCTCGTCCCGACCCCTACCAGGCCTTCACCACCCGAGACCTCCGCTCCTCCATCTCTCTCCCCCCTCCCCTCGCCAAGCCACGCCGCTCAGCCGCTCCCTCGGGACACCCAGCCTTCCTCGCCCCCCCCCCCCCCCTCCGGTTTCCAGCAAGGTGGAGGAGGACGTCGCTGCCTTACGGGCGGAGGTGTAGCTGTCTTAGGCTTTTCACTAAAAAACACTACGACAGCTCGAAACACCGCTAAAGTGATCGTAACCTGGACCTAGGGCCTCCACAACACGACACTGATCATGACAGAGGAAGAAGACCCGCGACCATAAGGGGTTACCACGGAGATAATTGACGAAAATCACTCGATTTTGACTTTTTTTTATGCTAAAATCTTTCCTTTGCCATAGAACTACAGCGTGGTAAGTGTGAAATACATATCTGAGCCATATAACCCATTCCCTGCTTCCCTAAAGATACACTTTCGCTCGCGCTCCATCGCTTTCGCTCGCGCTCCATCGCTGCATCGCAATATGCTACACACACACACACACACACACACACACACACACACACACACACACACTGTACGAGAGAGAGAGAGAGAGAGAGAGAGAGAGAGAGAGAGGGACACACACACACACACACACACACACACACACACACACACACACACACTGTACATCATAATCTATTGTCCTATTTCCACTGGGGTCCTCTCTGTCTGTCTGTCTTTCCATGAGTAAGTGTCAAAAACCAAGTCATGCCTCATAATTTCTGTGGTAATTGTAGCGTTGACTCACAGGTGGCAGATAGTGGTCTGAATTGAGAGAGAGAGAGAGAGAGAGAGAGAGAGAGAGAGAGAGAGAGAGAGAGAGAGAGAGACGATAGGCCTAAACACACACACACACACACACACACACACACACACACACACACAGGAGGGTGCACACACAAGGGTGATAAGGGGAAACCACGGAGATAATTTTTGACGAAAATCACTCGATTTTGACTTTTTTTATGCTAAAATCTTTCCTTTGCCATAGAACTACAACGTGGTAAGTGTGAAATACATATCTGTGTGTGTGTGTGTGTGTGTGTGTGTGTGTGTGTGTGTGTGTGTGTGTGTGTGTGTGTGTGTGTGTCGGTGTGCATATGTGGGGGGCAGAGAGAGAGAGAGAGAGAGAGAGAGAGAGAGAGAGCGGTGTGGGAAGGATTCGAGCGATTTTATCGCAGAAACATGATAAGACACAGATGGAGGTCAAACCGGGACCCATAGTCAGACCCAGAGAACCAGTTATAGAGAGAAGACGTAGACAGAATGGCTCGGACATCAAAGCGAAATATTCACTTGAAAGCCGCGAGGGCAGCTATGGCGAAGAAGAGGAAAGAGAAGAAAGAAGGTGCGTGTGAGCGTCTTCCTGGACCACCAGCTGCAGCGTTAGATGAACCTCAGCCCGGAACATCGCAAGTGAAGAAGAGGAAAGTGGACACAAGAACAGAAGAGCCGCAGATAAAGGAAGACATGCCGCCTGCTCTATTGAAAAGAAAACTGAGAGAAAAAGAAACTGTGCCAGTGCAACAACAGAAAGAGGAGTACATAACTGTGAGCAAGAAGAAACTACTACAACTCCTTGATAATTATGAATTTGTGTGTCCAAAGTGTAAAAACAAACCTAAGCAAGGACCCAGTGTGTCATCTTTGAAGTATGGTGCTGTACGCAGAATTCATTCTCAGTGTGAAGTGTGCGGTGAGGAAGAGCAGCATTATACTTCCAAGAGAGTAACACCACGTGGAAAATTTCATGTAAATAGAAAATTGGTAGAATTTGCTTTATCAAACAATGGCTATAAAACAATTGAAGATATGGAAAATACATTTAAAAACAAGTTTATGTCATCAGGGTCATTTCACAGTATTGCTAAGACAATTGAAAAAGAGGGTATTGCTAAAACTGAAGAGGCACTTAGTGATGCATGTAAGCTGGTACACAAATTCATTGAAAAACAAGAGCCAGGAGCCCCCGAAGTGAAAGACATCTCGGTAACTTGTGATGGGACATGGTCCAAGCGAGGCTTCACATCATAATATGGAGTGGTGCCAGTCATCCACCTGGAAACTGGTCTAGTGCTGGACTACGAGTTACTCTCAAAGTACTGTAAATATTGTGAAATGCATGAGAAAGATGAAGGAGACTGGTATAGGGATCATGAACAACAGTGCCAGAAGAATTATGAGGGTAGTTCTCCTGCCATGGAGGTGGAAGGATGGAAACGGTTGTGGATGAGGTCCATCGAGAAATGTAAATTTTGCTACACAACTGTTGTATCAGATGGAGACTCGAAGGCATACACAACCATTGTAAAAGAAAAGGTTTATGGGGAAGATGTGGAAATAAATAAAGAAGAATGCATAAATCACGTCGCAAAAAGAGTTGGGAAAGCGTTGAGAGACTTCGTGCAACAGAAAAGTAGGAAAGGTGAAGGTGTTGGAGGGAAGAAGAGAGGGAGTCTGAGTCAACCTACCATACAGAAACTACAAGAGTACTATAGATATGCAATAATAAATAATAAAGGAAATATCGCAGAGATGAAGAAGGCAGTACTGGCAACATTAGAACACTGCGCCAGCACAGATAACAATCCTGCTCATCACATGTGCCCTGAAGGCGAGGATACTTGGTGCTTTTATAACAGACTTATTCATGAGAATAAAGATATACCTGCTGGTATTCATCAACAGAAAGTTGGCCACCCCATAAGAGAAGACATAAAGGAGGAGCTGTTGCAGGTGTACAAAAGATTTATCACAGACGAACTCCTGTCAAGGTGCAGTGGCTTCACGCAAAATGCTAATGAAAGCCTAAATGCACTCATATGGACAATGGCACCGAAGACCAGATTCTTCCACAGTGTAAGAATGAACTATCTTGTTGGAAAGGCAATTACAAAATTCAACTTTGGATATACAAGGACCCTCCATGAACACCTTGGAGCAGTCGGCATGGAAATGGCAGAAAAACATGATAGAAGAAGTACTTCTCAGTACCTAAAAAGACAAAAACAAAAAGAAGAAAGAAGAGGAAAGAAATCAAAAGACGCAAGGAAAGAAGAAAAATTGAAGGCAAAGGAAGGTACAAGTTATGAAGCTGGAGGATTCTAACTTGTACATTTCTGGGTAGAAGTATAGCTGAGGAGGAGAGGGAAGCGGCCCACCCCTGGTAAAACTAAACCCCTCTCCATTGAAACAGCTACTTCGAAGATCCCCCAGGGGTGAGACGAGTAAAACTTGTCGGTAAAGGCCAAAATAAAATGAAATATATAATAAACTCTCTCTCTCTCTGCGCATGTGTGTGTGTGTGTGTGTGTGTGTGTGTGTGTGTTGGGGGGGGAAGGGAAATTTGAAACAAGCGCTTATCATCCGTATGATAGCCTAAACCTCCGCAGACACCTAGCAAGTGTTCTCTCTCTCTCTCTCTCTCTCTCTCTCTCTCTCTCTCTCTCTCTCTCTCTCTCTCTCTCGTTTTTTGTTGCCAGTTGTCGCCTGTTGCGAGATGACGCATTACCATTTACCAGCAATTAGTCGCTCACAACCACTGACCCCGGAAGGAACCATGCAGGGGAAACAGACCAAAGTAAGTGTGTGTGCGTGCGTGCGCGCGCCAACACTATGTATATACTCTCAAACATTCATCCATGTCATCCACGAAATATTGTAGGAAAGATTACAAATTCATTTTTACATCTTTATGCTAAATTCATTTCATTTCATCAGTCTGACGGAGAGCTCATGCCTCCTCCACTAGCCCCACCAAGGAGAGCTGCCGCCCCACCAAGGAGAGCTGCCACCCCACCTCTACCACCTCAGCCACCAGCACCGGATGATGTCCCTGTGACACCACGCCTTCGAAGATCATTTGCTTTTATGGTAAGATTGTTTTGTGGTCTTAGTAAAGTATCATTCAAAACAAACACACACACACACACACACACACACACAGAAGACATCTAACGTCTGGCTGATAACTGGGTAAAACCAGCAGCAGCAGCGGACCGTGAGTGAATTCATGTCACGTACATTCATGTCTCTCTCTCTCTCTCTCTCTCTCTCTCTCTCTCTCTCTCTCTCTCTCTCTCTCTCTCTCTCTCCTTCCCTCTCTTCCTCCCTCCCTCTTTCCATGCCTCCCATCCCCTTTCCTCCCCTCCCTTCCCTGATTCTCTCTCTCTCTCTCTCTCTCTCTCTCTCTCTCTCTCT
The DNA here is from genome assembly GCF_024679095.1 of Eriocheir sinensis. Taxonomy (NCBI): domain Eukaryota; kingdom Metazoa; phylum Arthropoda; class Malacostraca; order Decapoda; family Varunidae; genus Eriocheir; species Eriocheir sinensis. The sequence goes on from NC_066572.1 coordinate 4,656,576, forward strand.
CTCTCTCTCTCTCTCTCTCTCTCTTGTACAGGAGAGAGGCCACGTCCCTCCACCCCGCCCGTGTAAATAGACGCCGTGCATCACAACAAACCCGTAACCGTGATCCCGCAAGTACCACCACCTCTATTACCAGGCCTCTAGATAACTTAAAAATCCTTAGTTTCAATGCGCGTAGCCTAAGAAACAAATTTGATGAACTGAGATGTCTTGCTTTAACAGAAAATTTTGACATAATTGCTATAACCGAAACATTTATCGACACCACAAATATTGATTTAAGTTCCGAATACAACATAGATGGCTACAGACTCTTCAACAAAGATCGTGTAAACCGTAGAGGCGGTGGCGTCGCCTTTTATGTCAAAAGCTATTTGCAACCCACTGACAAAACACCGGGAAACAGTAACGTTGAACATTTGTGCGTGCGAGTAAACATTGCAAAAGTCAATTTAAATATATCTGTCACCTACAGACCTCCCGGGCAATCACTTGATGACGACCTTGAAATGTACAGCGTCTTAAGGCAGTCACTTAATAACAACGACTCACTGATACTAGGAGACTTTAACCTCCCCCATATCGACTGGGCGACACTGTCAGGTACAGAAGGCGAGTCACATAGAATGATCGAATTTCTAGAAGAAAATTATCTAAGCCAAATGGTTTCTGAGCCAACTCGACAAAATAATATACTCGACCTTGTTATAACGACCCAAGATAACCTTGTCAGTAGTGTCACGGTAGGAGAACACCTCGGTTCTTGCGATCATAAATTAGTGCGCGTCGACATTAAAGCTCAATCATCAGTGACTGAAAATAAAGTAAAGGTGCCCAATTTCAAAAGAGCTAACTTCGTAGAAATCCGACAAAAACTAACAGAAATACAACTATCAGATGACGGCAACGTAGAGGAAGCCTGGCTAAGCCTTAAAAATCACTTACTCACTCAGCAGAACACATTCGTCCCCTTGTGCGAGAAGCGAATTAACACTAAAAAAAGCCCACCGTGGTTTAATAGCGAAATTAAACAATCAGTCAATGAGAGAAAATTGTTTTACAGGTTAAAGAAAGAACAAAGCACGCCCGAGAACATTAGACTCTATAATGATGCCAGGCGACGAGTAAAAAGACTAGTAGGTCAGGCAAAACGTAGATATGAAGAAAATATTGCAGCCAACTGTAAAAATAACCCGAAATCTTTCTTCAGTTACATAAACAACAGAAAGGCGATCAAAAGTGGTATTGGACCTTTAACAAACAGCGACGGTGCACTAGTGACTGACAGCCAACACATTGCAAACCTCTTAAACAATTACTTTTCCTCGGTGTTTAATACTAACAGTCTTCCTCTCGCTACCACCAACACCAGTACTATTGTAAATCTCGAGCATGCATTGCCTAATTTTGAAATAACAACCGATGAAGTCCTTAAAGCTCTCCATTCACTTAAAACAAATAAAAGTCCTGGACCTGACAAAGTATATCCAACTCTGCTGAAAGAAACGAAGAGCGAAATACTCTCCTCCCTCACAACCGTATTCAATATGTCCTTGCGACAAGGCATCGTCCCTTCAGATTGGAAAAAGGCTAACGTGACACCGATTTTCAAGAAAGGAGACAAAAAAGTACCAGGTAATTACAGGCCCATTAGTCTAACTTCGGTTGTAGGTAAGCTACTTGAGGGCATAATTAGAGACAAAATTGTGAGTTACCTTGAAAGCCACTCATTGATTGGGGACTCACAACATGGCTTCCGAAACAAAAGATCCTGCCTATCAAACCTATTAACCTTTTATAACGACCTCTTCACTGTTTATGACGTAACCAAATCACTGGACGTAGTCTATCTTGATTTCCAGAAAGCGTTTGATAAAGTCCCGCATCATAAATTACTTTACAAATTAAAGCAAATAGGTATTGACGGTCAAGTAAACCAATGGATCGCGAATTGGTTGAGCAACAGACAACAAAGAGTAGTGATTGACGGATTTAACTCAGAGTGGGCGCCTGTCACTAGTGGCGTCCCTCAGGGCTCGGTCCTTGGCCCAGTGCTCTTCATTATTTACATCAACGACGTGGATGTTGGACTCAATAACCGCATTAGTAAATTTGCAGACGACACAAAGATTGGCAACTCGGTTCTCACTGACGAAGACAGGCAAAGCCTCCAAGAGGATTTGCACAAAATTTCAGCTTGGTCGGAAAGATGGGAGATGCCCTTTAACGTAGACAAGTGCCAGGTCCTTCAAGTTGGAACGAGGAATAAAAAGTTCGAATACGAAATGCGCGGCGTTAAACTCAAAAGCGTTCAATGCGTCAAAGACTTGGGGGTCAAAATCGCGTCAAACCTCAAATTCTCACAGCAATGCATCGATGCAGCAAATAAAGCGAACAGAATGTTGGGCTTCATTAAAAGAAACTTTGTATTCAAGAATAAAGATGTAATACTCACGCTCTACAACAGTTTAGTCAGACCCCACTTGGAATATGCGGTACAGTTTTGGTCTCCCCACCATGCAAAGGATATTGCTAAATTAGAAGGTGTTCAGCGTCGGGCAACGAAAATGATCCCTTCCTTGCGCAACAAATCCTACGAAGAAAGGCTTTCTACCCTTAACATGTTCTCTCTTGAGAAACGTCGCCTCCGAGGAAAACTGATCGAATGTTTTAAAATACTTAATGGTTTCACGAATGTAGACAGATCAACATTGTTTATGATCGATGACACTTTGCGCACGAGGAACAATGGCGTAAAACTCAGATGTAGACAAGTAAATTCAGACTGCACCAAATTTTTCTTCACCAACGTTGTAGTGCGAGAATGGAATAAGCTTCCACCGTCAGTGGTCCAGTGTAACACGATTGACTCCTTCAAAAATAAGCTCGACCGTCACTTCCTTCAACTTAATATCAACTAGAGTAGAAATGCAACGTTTTGGAGTCTTCTGATTAATGTAAAATCACTTAGGTTTAAGGACAGACCACCAAGTCTGGACCATGGGGTCTGTGTGGTCTGATTTTCTATGTAAATCTATGTAAAAAAAATCTCTCTCTCTCTCTCTCTCTCTCTCCCTTCCTTCCTTCCTTCCTTCCTTCCTCCCTCCCTCCCCCCCCCCCCTCCCTCCCTCCTTCCTTCCTTCCTTCCTTCCTTCCCTCCTCTCTCTCTCTCTCTCTCTCTCTCTCTCTCTCTCTCTCTGTCACACGCGCACGCACGCACACACACGCATATGTATATAGTTGAACCCGTCTTTACCACAGGACGGGAAAAAAGGAAGACGGTCCTCCTCCTCCTCCGGCAAGACCCCAGGGCCCGTACTTATAAAGAAATTTATGAGACATAAACTGAAACATATCCAGTATTAACAATGACGAGACATAACCCCCCTCCTTATGTTTCACCCCCTCAACATAACCAGCTCGACATAAGCGAGTATTAGTACATCGTTGCCAACCCCTGCGCTGCACCTATGAAAGGGATACCAACTAAAATAAAATGTTGGAATTTGGTATAATTTTGATGTTAAAAGCATATTGACGTATTGGTAATATGTATAAAATAAAATAAAGTATTTTCGGGTATTGTTGACGATGCATAGACCAACATCACATGGAATAATGATAAAATTAAGGACGTAGCCCCTCAAACATGTAAACAAACGTTCCCGCGAGTTTCAAGCTAGCAGGCAGCAGCCATGGCCGCCAACAGCCAGCCACGACCTCTGCAGCCCCTCAGCAGCCATCGAGGTCAGCAGCTACACCAGGAGCAGCAGCAGGAGGGACCACAGCCTCACCCCCAGCCACATCAGCAGCAGCAGCAGCAGGAACAGCCGCCGCCCCAGCTACAGCCTCCTCGGCAGACACGTCACCGCCACGCCAATTGGACGCACGCTGAAACGCTCTCCCTTGTACAGCTCTACAGGGAGAAAGCAGCCATCATCAAGGGAAATTTTTCCGACAATGGCTGCTCTGCTGAGGCGAAGGCGAAGGCTTGGGGCAGCATTGTCTCTCGCCTAGCGGCACTCCACCCTGGCTTCAGCAGATGCATAAAGCAGTGCCAGAGACGCTGGCAAACTGTTATGCATGAAGCAAAAGCTAAAATTAGTGCCTACCAAAAGGCCAGGAATGGAACAGGTAAGATTTTTCTTGAAATAAAATGGTATTCATGAAGTGCAAGGAATGGCTAACAAGCAAAGTGACAGTCCTGTAAATTTCAATGCTTATTAAGTGCTTGATGGAAATAACATTTGTAATGTATTGCCTTTTCTTTTCAATCAAGGGAATTCAATTGACTTAGCCTTGCACTCATGTACCAATATATATATATATATATATATATATATATATATATATATATATATATATATATATATATATATATATATATATATATATTCTTCTAGGTGGTGGCCTTCCGCCTACACCCCTCGGGGAGCTAGAGGTCATCATCGCTGATGTGCTGGGAGAGGGGAACGTCTCAGTCAATTCTATTGACAGGACAGTGGTGGACCCTTTTCCACTTGACACTGAAGATGTTCCCGAAAATGGGTGGGTAAATAAAACTTTAGTCATGTATAAATATTTACAGAGCCCTTACATGCCTAAGTGCTGCCCCAGCAAAGTTCTCAGTGACTCCCCCCCCCTCCCCTCAATCACCACTTCCCACCTCCACCACGTACCTTTACTGCCTATGACCCTAATCCGGGCAATGTGATTATTGGATACCGGTATACATAATAAAAGATACTTTTGCTGTCTGTGCCGTATAATTAAGTGAAATTTTAAAAAATTATTTTTTCATAAATAATAGGAAAAAGCATTCATCAGACTGCAGTGTGGTTGTTATTGTTACTTTCTTAAAAATATTGATTTTAAAATAATTTTGTCAGCCTTGTGGGCGGCAGGTTCAGGCTAGAATTGCCACCCCTGGCTTCCCCACCCCCATGTGAGGGCTCTGAATATTTACTAAACGTTATTTGTACAATCATTAGTAAAATTTGTCATTTCCGTTCCTTGATGATCGTCGTATTTGTCTACTTTAGCTTGTTTGTATGATACACTGATTTGTTATATTTTAGGAATTCTGTACCAACTTTTTATTAAGGTTACAAGCAGACAATATGGATAAACCTAAAATGTCTCATAGGTGTCATTAATTTGTACTAAATGTATTGCTTTATGAAGTGTCTCATATGTCTGACATTACTTCATTACAAAAATAAGAATAAATATTCTTAAATCCAAATGGACAAAAATATTACTCTAACATGTACATGACATTTCCAAATGATTTATCAGTTGTGTTAGTTCATTTTACTGAGAAATGCCTGTCAGGTAGATTGTAGATTTAAAGTTCTCCAAAATAGGTCTTGCTGTTACTGTTGAAAATAATTTGCTTTCCTTTTAGAAAACTGCAGTACACAAGGAGGAGGTATTGCTTTCCATCTCCTAAAGTCCACAGTTTTCTGCTTAAAGTATTATTATAGAATACTATTACATATTATTATTATTTACCCAATACTATCATGCTGCTGTATGCAGTCCATATTAGGGCAATCATGGAATCAAACAGTGAGGAACAATGTGTACAGAAATTTATTCAATTGCTATCGAGAGCTGACTTGATAATGTGTTGAGACATCCTTCCTAGTAATAATAAAATAAAACGGTCTATTAAGTGATTGCAGCTGTAAAGCTGAAAATACAGATTTAAAATACAAATTTTGAAATATATTTGAAAAAAATGGGAAATTACAATATGAAAGGGGTATAGGTCAAAAAAGGGTCAGGTCGCCGCTGATGGCAGGGGTGCAGGTAGAGGCGGCTGAACAGAGTTCTCCCAGCAGCATGATGGTCGGGCTGGTGTACCTCGGGGCACCTGGGACGTCGGCTGGATAGTAAGGCCGTGTCGATGTCACACTGACCATTTCTAAACTTCAGTGTCTTCACGGGACCACAAACACATAGCACTCACTGTCTGTCACCATGATTAAGCTTGATGTCACAATAGTTTCTTACGATGTTGGGTTTTTGATGAAAAGGGAGAGGCGGATGGAGGGGCAGGGGAGAGGCCAACAAGCTGGCCCCGGGCTACTCCATTCGGAGCGCCGTGACCCACGTCTGACCTCGGTCAGGTCTGCTTACTCATGAACCATGCTAGTTGTCCTTAACGACGTAGGCATTACGTACTGAACAGCAGAACACCAAAGAAATGACCTCTGGAACACACACTCCTTTCCTGCAAAGGCTTTTCAACCTAAACTGTATTGTTTCCATAAATGGGGATGCAAGTCAAATAACACAAGAAAATTATGAGTGCAGGTACTGATGGATGTATTTTTGCCAGGAGTCTTCAGGTGGATGTCACACCACCTGTCCCTCCCCAACCCAGCACAGACACACCTCAAACCACCACCACACCACCACCAGTAGTTCCTGCCGCTGCAGCTTCCTCCAGTACACCAGTTGGGACCTGCACCATGTTGGTGGATGAGGAGGAGCTGCAGTTCATCCGCCTGAAGAGGAACTTGAACTGCAGGCTGCAGAGCTACAAGTAGAAATTAAACAGGCAGAATTAAAAAAACTTAAACAAGAAACTGAAAATTTAAAAGTACATAAAACCCTACTCGAACTTCAAGTAAAAAAACTAATGTAACACACAAATACACTCCACCATGCCGCTACTACCCCACACACTCCACCCTGTCTCTCCTCTCTTTTGCAAAATCCATCCTGTTTCTACTCACACACTCCACCCAGCCTCTTCTCTCCTTCACATACTCCACCATGCCTCTACTCTCCTTCACACACCTCCTCTGCCTCTTCTCTCCTTCACACACTCCACCCTGCCTCTACTCTCCTTCACACACTCCACCCTGGCTCTACTTTCCTTCACACACTCCACCCTGCCTCTACTTTCCTTCACACACTCCACCCTGCCTCTACTTTCCTTAAAACACTCCACCCTGCCCCTACTCTCCTTCACACACCTCACCCTGCCTCTTCTCTCAAACACACTCCACCCTTTCTACCCTGCCGGTACTCTCTTCTACATTAGCTTTCCTGTAATATATTTTTCCTTAGGATCTCCATTATGTAGTTTTCCTACATAGTTATTTATTATAAAGGAATTTATTTATTTATTTATTGTTAAAAAAAATCATTTATTGCTTAATATTAGAAAAAAAGTAAAGGCAATCATGAGTATATTGGCTGTTTTAAACCATACATACTGGTGAAAATTTCTTACCAAATACTGTAATAAATTTATTTGAATACTGAGTATAGCTTCTGCATTTATTAGTGATACGAATTTGGATTTGTACTATATATATATATATATATATCTCTATATATATATATATATATATATATATATATATATATCAAATCCACACAATTGTATTACAAACACACATACTTGGAAGTAGGTGTGGAATTAACCTGTTGATGGGTCGGGAAGCATCACACAGCTGCACGAGGCTGAGGTTGAGGTCTGTCACTGCAACAAAAATTGAAACATTGCAATAGTAAGATTCTTTAAATGAAAATTTAAAATTAAATACTGAGCAGCATGGAAAGATACAGGCTGATACACAAAACATTTAATTTTGATATTTGTAACTTACATGAAGTGAAGGTTGACAAACTCATCCCTGTAGAGCAGACCTTCCCGAACTCGTCCAGGTACAGGTGGTAGTGGGACAGGTGGGTCCTCATGGAAAACTGCACCATCACCCTCGTCCTCTCCTTCCTCGGGTACAGGGAGGCGTCTGTCTTTGCAGATGTTGTGCAAAATAGCACACACCTACAGACAGAGTTAATATTAACAAGTAATAAAAATTATTGTTGTGTAGTGGACGATACAGTATTGAGATGTGATCATCACTTGATTGTCTACATACCTGTATTATTCTACACACATATGCAGGAGGGCTGACTCTGATTTCACCATGGAGCACATGAAATCTCCGCTTCCACTGGCCAATCCCCCTCTCCACTGTGCTCCTTGTCCTTTTGTGTGCTCTGAAATTTTTAGTTAATGACAATGTAGTGATACTGTAAAAATTGCTTTTGCAACTGAACTTAAAAACAACTTTCGGATAATCTTAAGAATAGCGGCTCCTAGCGGGTGCGCATAAAGGGCACGGTATGGTGGTAATTACAACATTACTAGCACATACGACGGGATTTTGACAAGTGGTCAGCCGTGTTTGTCACAAGGGGTGTATTTCTCCACGCGGGCCTCACGATTTTTTCCAAGTCGATGGGCGATGAGACTGGCTTGCAGGAGGCTGGTGGAATCCATATGTTTGTTTGTGTGCGTGCAGGTACTGTGACGTACTGTCACGTACAAATTCTGCAGCTTTTCACACTTGTAGGGTTAGGAGGGGGAGGACAAGGGAAGAACGAATTATACACGAAAAAATGTATTTGTAATTTATTACGCGTCTTTCTGCCTTCAGACAAGGCATGACACTCTTGCCCAAATTTATTACATTGAAAATGAAGTTGAAATCTAAGCCATAACATAATCTGCTTGGGTTCTCATTGAAGAGCATTGCCCCAGATTTAGGGATTTTTTCACGTTTAGGGATATTCGGGTTTCCTCACCTGCAGCTTGGATACCTTAAATTCCTCACCTCCGTCACTTCTGTCTGTGTCATGGCATTGGAAAGGTGTACCGACTGCGATTATGGCCTCATTGACTTCTGCTTGCGGTACTCCGGGAAAGCAAGAGACTTGCTTGACTTGTGTGTTCGCCACAAACAATATCGAGCGGTTGTGGAGGGAAGCAAAGAAAAGTGCCCTCTTTGGCAGGAGGCAGAAGCACGTTGTGGGGTACCTCGCACGGAGCATGTTTCTTATGGCCATTAATGACCCTAACAAACGCTTGCATGTCTTCCTTCAAGAGGCAGCTGCACTATATAACCCCTGTAACCACCCACAGGAGACGCATGCTGCATCTACTTCCTCTTAATTTTGTAAGTATTTCTGAGGGCATTCTATATTTTTTGTTGTTAGGTTGTAAAGTTCGGTTGGGATAATTTAAGAAGGAGGGGGGGTCCAGGGGGAGTCGAGAGGGGGTAGTTAGCTGTTAGGTCGTAAGGTTCGGTTGGGGTAGTTTAAATATACTCGACATGCAGTGTGGCCCGTCAAAAAATTATGCGACGCGGGACGGATTGGGAGGGGGGTCACTATGCTTGCCATCCAATGACACGCCCGACACTCGTCAACAGATCGGCTGCAGCGGCTGCCAAGTTATATTGGAATAGATTACAAGAGCATGCGTTAGGGACTTTAATTACTTTCGACAAGGGAATTTTCCCTAATTTGGGGATTTTTCTGGGGAAATTGTGGGGGCCAAATTTTCAGTGATTTGGGCTTTCCCCCCTAAACTCAGCTTCCCCACAGGTCACCAGGCTTGTCTTGGGGGTAGGGTGCTGGGGTGGTGGAGGGAATGGAGCCGCTATTCTTAAGATTTATCAAACTTTCCTTTAAGAATGTCATGTTTCACACTAAGTTCATTAACCCTACCTATATTACATTTTCCCCCTCATAGACTAGTATGTACTAGCAATACTGAAATTACAAAAAGATCAAGCCTAACTGTAACAACCTAAAATTGCAGCAACCTTTTCTAGACAATACCTTGTCAAGTTTCAAATTAGCAATGCAACGTCATGGGACAACAATATTGTTTCTGTAAGATTTATAATCCTGCACTTAAGGGTTGTTATGCTAGATTTTTCTAATGAACATACAAGGGGTTTTAAGAAGTAAAACACAGCCATGATTGGAAAAAGGATGAATGTATAAGAGCACTGTTAGCTAATCATAATACTGTTACCCAACTTAGCTAATTTTCCTACATTAGTGTAGTTTGCATGGCCTAAGCCTGAAATGATAAGCAATGATGAAAGATATTACGGCAATCCTATCACAAAGTGGTCCCTATTGTCTCAGCTCCTCTACATGCGCTGGGCTATGTTGCCAGTAATGCATTTTCTGCTGGTGTTACCACAACCTCGACTCCCAAGGAGTGCCAGGCTGCGCTAAGTTTGGTTAGGTTATATTAGGTTAGACTAGGCTACGTTATGTTAGTTTAGGTTATGTTATGTTAGATTAGGTTAGGTTAGGATGGGTTAGGTTAGGATAGTTTAGATTATGTTAGGTTAAATTAGGTTAGGTTTGATTAGGTTAGGATAGGTAAGGTTAGGTTATTAAGCTTGGTAGAGTTGAGGAGTGTGAGTGTAACACCGTGGTAACACTGCAGCACAGAATGAATAAGACTGGCAACCTAGCCCAGCGCGGGTAGAACAGATGAGGCTGCAGGGACCACTTTGCCATAGTAGACATTAATTACAACACGAATGTCGGTGTGTGTGTGTGTGTGTGTGTGTGTGTGTGTGTGTGCACAAAAACTTACCTATTATAGGCGGACTGTGGGCCCGGCTGAGGTCGTACATAGGGTGTCAGGAGCCACTTCTTGGAGGGGTAGGCACTGTCTCCCAATAAGTGGCATCCTGCAGGGACCATACCCCTCTCGAACCCTGTGAACAGAGCACTTTCACGCAAAATACGTGCGTCATGGACAGACCCGGGCCAGTTTGCAGTTTGGTGTAAAATTCTCCCGTGTGTGTCACATACGATTTGCACATTTATAGAGTGGTGTCCTTTTCTGTTCACATACTCTGCCTCAAATTCCTTGGGTGCAACAATCCTCACATGTGTTCCGTCTACTGCCCCTACCACACCAGGAAATCCCGCAATTTCCTCAAACTCTCGCCGCTTCACCTGAGTTTCTTGCACAGTGAGGGGGAACTTGATGAAGCGTCTCACTATATGAGGCTGTGCAAGGGCGTACACAGTCTCCCGGGTGACCCTGATGACGGTCTGTTGTGAAGGCCCCAAGTCGTCGCTGCTACACTGCTGCATTTTGCCCGTAGCAAGATACCTCAGTGTTACGAGGACCTTCATCTCCGGGGAGAGGGCTTGGTTCCTGTTTGTAGGAGCAGTCAAGGCCTCACGCACCAAATCAGCCACGAAGAGTATCCCTGCACGGTCCAGGCGGTACCTCTTGATCAATTCCGGGTCCGGAAGTTCATCAAGGACGTCTCTTCGTGCCCGAAAAGTCCTCAGCTGCCGCGGACGCGCACCCACTAGCTCTGCCATCTTGACTGTTATGCCTCGCTTATGTCGACATAAGGATTGCAATGTTACCTCCACCCCGCGCGTAGCTGGCGAGTCAGTTTATGTTCCGCTTAGTTGAACTTGAAACATAAGGGTTATGCTTCCCTTATGTCTCGGTGTCCGCCATTTTCTTGATTTATGTCTCACATAAGCGAAACATACTCTTTATAAGTACGGGCCCAGATCCCCGAACTCCTTTTGAGGTTAGTAGAAAGATGCAAGATTTAGGTCGAGTACTGTGTTTCTTATTCTATATTTTGAATGAAAACCTTATTTCCATAAATAGTACTCTCTCTCTCTCTCTCTCTCTCTCTCTCTCTCTCTCTCTCTCAAAAAAAAAGAAAAAAAAAACTACCGTTTACGAGAGAGGGAGAGTGTTAGGATAGGTAGTTGACTCTGCTCCATAGCCATATCAGTGTATGTGTGATTTATCAACCCCTTTTTCCTATCTGTATGTTTCCCCTCATATTTTGTAAATTCATTTGTTTCTTTCCCGTTTCTTCCCAGGAATCCAAGACAAGAGACGTGGGGACCCAGACTCCCGTTTCTTCCCAGGAATCCAAGACAACAAGAGACGTGAGGACCCAGACTCCACACTGGTACCCTAGGAATAGGGCAAACTCTCCGGAGTTATAAATAAAATAAAGTATATAGTAAATTTGTATTTTACTTATTCTTACCTTTTCCATTGTTTGGTCAATGTGGTTCGGTACACCATTTCGGTAAAATACAAGACGGTAATAATGCAAATAACATAAAAATAGTAATTGAGAGAGAGAGAGAGAGAGAGAGAGAGAGAGAGAGAGAGAGAGAGAGAGAGAGAGAGAGAGACTGACAGACAGAGAGAGGGAAAAGAAAACGGGGCTATTCTTAGGAACCTTCCCATCGGTCAGTCTGAGAGAGGAAAAGAAAACGGGACTATTAGGAACCTTCCGACGTGTCACATATTTCGCGCGCTTTTTTTCATGAGGCGGGAAACTTTGAGAGCCATTATTGGCTTTATTTATTTATACAGGGTGTCCCACGAGTTATGGAATACTTTGAGAGATGATATATCAGGTAATTCTAAGTGAAAATTACTCTATACACATATGCTCGTTTTTGCTCTATTATGCGAGAAATTGAGTGTTTAGGTGTGGCGGTTTGTGTGCTGGCGGGGGCTGCGGGGCCATGTTGTGTAGGGAGCAACAGCTGACTGACTGCCCGGGCGTGATGCCGCCAATCTGTAGCCTAGTGATAAACATTTGCATTTATTACAACATGGGGCTGCATTATCAACAAATAACACTTACTGAGTGACCAAATAAATTACTGTGCGGGATAATCAAAGAAAAAAATACTCCGAACTTAACAATGGAACAGTTAGAAAAAACGCTTTATGCAGACATGGCAACTCACAGCAAGGAATGCCGACAGTCTGTTGAGGCGCGCGTAAACGTCGCACTGAGAAGTGTTTCCTGACTACACTTTATCGAAATAACCTCTGGAAAATGCCCTTTACCTTCACTAATATTGAATACTCAGACATGATGTTCATCTACGGATTCTGTAACGGTAGCTCCTGGGCTGCCGCACAAGAATACAGACAAAAATATCCTGACAGAAGACATCCTGACAGCAGAGTATTTTCCCGAGTTTTCCAGCACCTAAGAGATTTTGGAACTTTCCCGGGAGTGCTTGCAACAGCTGAGCGTGCAGAAGGGGCACAGGAAGGTAGGGGTGTTGTTCAAGCAGCATTAAGAAGCCCGAGCATAAGCACACGGAGGCTTTCATCGCGTCTGGGAGTTACACGCATGTCAGCTTGGCGCACGCTGAGGAGAGAAGGCTTTCACCCGTACCATTTACAAAACACAACACCTAAAACCAGAAGACCATGAAAAGAGACTGAATTTTTGTCACTGGCTCCTTCAACACCAACACCACAGCAACCACATTCTGTACACAGACGAGGCAACATTTACACGCCACGGAGTAACAAACACTCACAATGATCACTGGTGGGCAAAGGAAAATCCACACCAAACTGTTGAAAGCAACTTCCAGCATCGCTTCTCCGTAAACGTTTGGTGTGGCATTGTGGATGACCTACTTCTTGGACCTTTCATTTTCGAGGGCGCCTAACAGGGGACGTCTACCATGACTTTTTGAGAGATGAGCTTCCTCTCCTTCTGACAGAAGTTCCACTACACATTTATGAACATCTCATACTACAACAGGATGGTGCACCACCACACTCCAGTAAACGAGTCAAGGAATACCTCAACCAGCTATTTCCTGAGAGGTGGATTGGTCGAGGAGGCCCTCAGCAATGGCCAGCGAGATCCCCTGACCTAACACCACTGGATTTCTACTTATGGGGTCACATGAAGTCTTTGGTGTACAAGAATAAACCGCATTCAAGAGAACAGCTAATTCAGCGGATCCAGGAAATGAAACAGGAAATAAGAACAACAGACCAATGCTGAGGAGGGTGACGACATCGGTCCTGGATCGAGCAAGGAAGTGTATTGAGTGTGAAGGCTCTCACTTTGAACACTTGTTGTAAGGTGAGTTATCACACTGGCGTTTAAACACTACACTGTGTCAACTGTCACAGCCCCACAGTGAGCGCAGTGAGTTGCCATGTCTGCATAAAGCGTTTTTTCTAACTGTTCCATTGTTAAGTTCGGAGTATTTTTTTCTTTGATTATCCCGCACAGTAATTTATTTGGTCACTCAGTAAGTGTTATTTGTTGATAATGCAGCCCCATGTTGTAATAAATGCAAATGTTTATCACTAGGCTACAGATTGGCGGCATCACGCCCGGGCAGTCAGTCAGCTGTTGCTCCCTACACAACATGGCCCCGCAGCCCCCGGCAGCACACAAACCGCCACACCTAAACACTCAATTTCTCGCATAATAAAGCAAAAACGAGCATATGTGTATAGAGTAATTTTCACTTAGAATTACCTGATATATCATCTCTCAAAGTATTTACCATAACTCGTGGGACACCCTGTATATCTTTTTGAAACTCATATAGTCCTTCAATCAGATATTTTGCTACCCATAGCATGCAATTGCAAATACTTTTTCCAATTATTTAGCATTGCTAAAATAATTGGCTGTGTAGGGGAGTTCGGCTAAAAAGAATGTGTATTCATGCAATAAGGGTGCAAAATGTCAGTTCTGCATTATAAAAAGGACAGGAGATATAATATATAATATATACACGCAAATACACACACACACACATACACACTCGTGATCAGCCCTTGGTGAATTATATGTAAAAAAAATTTTCGTGTATTTTTTTATGGAACACCACTGTCAATTTACGTTTAGTATTATCTACATATTATAGAGAACGTATAAAAATACGGTACACTCAAATAGCTTTTGCATTCAAGCTTTTTTAGACATAAATGTTTATTTGTGATTTTCTCAAAACACATTTTTCCAACTTCCATGGTTTATATCTCCTGTCTTTTTTATAATACAGAACTGACACTTTGCACACTTATTGCATGAATATGTATGTTTAAAACTATAAAGCGATTTTGTACAAAACATTATTACGCGACTTGCAAAAAAATCACGAATGAGGAAAAAAAAAGAAGTTTTTTTTCGAGTTGCATTTTTAGCATATTTTTGGAGTGATAGGAGAATTTTCGGTTTATAGATTTATTGCTGAATGTCTTTAAAATACGCTGGAATAAATATCTCCTCAAAGAAAGTAATCTTTGATTTTTTCTGTAATTTTATATGTCAGCATATAAAAACAATTAAAATATATACTATTTATGACCCAAAAGTTATGAAAATTGGCCAGAATATGTAAATGCTCATGAGAAACACAATGGTTATAAGAGTTTAGCTCTAAATAAAGCCTGGTAAAAATTGGAAATACATGAGTGGTCTCCTCATAAGAGCAGCGAAACCTGAAGAATGGCGAAGAAAAAAAAAAAAGCCAAAAGACCCCAAAATACTGAAGAAAATGAAGAAATTATTGAGTTACAAGCAGTATTAGCACACGACCGCTCTTTGAGGAGAGAAAGGGTCTTCAGAGACCCCTTGAACCTCCTAGAAGTGGAAGACGAACATCTCCTGAGATGATATAGATTCCCTCGTACGGAAATACTTTGGCTCTGATGAATTGGAACCAGACCTAGGTCGTGTGACAAGATCTCATGCCATCCCTACTCACACGCTAGTGTTGACAGTACTTAGATTATATGCTAGTGGAAGCTTTCAGTGTTGTGGGAGATGCCTCGGGACTCAGCCAATCAGGTGTCTCACGAATAATATGGAAAGTATCAGATGCCCCATTCAGCAAAGCAAGACGTGAGATAAAAAGCCAGGAAGTGCAGCAGACATCGCTGCAACGAAGCTGAAGTTTTACCAATTATATAATTTCCCTAATGTGATTGGTACAATAAATTGTACCCACATTGCCATCAAAGCCCCACAGGTTAACGAGGACGCATATGTAAATCACAAACAATATCACTCGCTGAAAATCCAGGTGATCGCCAACTCTGATCAGGTAATTACAAGCTATTCAGCCAAATACCCTGGAAGCAGTTATGACGCCGACATATTATGGAGGAATAGTTGTGTTCGCCGGAGTTCCAACAGAGGGGAGTTTGGACACTCATACCTGCTTGGTGAGTAGTTTATTTTGTTACTTTGTAATTATATATTCCTGGCATCGTTTAGCAGACCTGAGTGATCCATTTCTGAGACTGTAATTATATATTCCTGGCATTGTTTAGCAGACCTGAGTGATCCATTTCTGAGACTGTAATTATATATCCCCGGCATTGTTTAGCAGACCTGAGTGATTCATTTCAGAGACTCAATTTCTGGGTGAATTATGATACTTTTTTCATGTGGTGATAGTTGTAATCACCAGGAAACGGCTATGATAACACTCTAGTTAATGTGTTCATAGCTTCATACTTTAGCAGTGATAGATAGATAGATTACTACAATTTGTAACAATGGGCTACTATCCTCAGGAGGTAGGCGGTGGCCGAAGTGATAGCGTACTGGACCCACATTCGCCGTGTGATGGACGACGCGGGTTCGAATCCTCACGCTACCACTCGGATTTTTCGGTCACCGCCGAGTGGCTTAAAACTACCCACATGCTGTCCTGAAGACCACCCATCAACCCGGACTCTAGAGG
This sequence comes from Eriocheir sinensis, assembly GCF_024679095.1. Lineage (NCBI taxonomy): Eukaryota > Metazoa > Arthropoda > Malacostraca > Decapoda > Varunidae > Eriocheir > Eriocheir sinensis. Next base: position 4,672,938 of record NC_066572.1, read on the forward strand.
AAGCCGTCCAAGCGAATCAAGTACGAGTTCCGGGGGGCAGCATGAGCCAATGCAAGATGGCGCCACTATAAACACTCACCTGCGCCAGAACGGGCTGGGCCGACCATCAGGCCCCACCTGGAAGAAGCCTTGGGCCGACCATCAGGCCCCACCGGGAAGATGCCTACCGGCGCAATAGGCAACAACGTAATAAAAAAAATATATATATATATATATATATATATATATATATATATATATATATATATATATATATATATATATATATATATATATATTGCTATTTTAGGAGGTAGGTTACCATCCCTTAGGAGTTTAGGTTAATGTGTGTTTGTTAGTTTATGATAATTTTTGCAATAAATTCAGCCTCATACCTTTATGGCTGTTTTCTGGTGAAAGTCATACCCACGTGAAAAAGAATCCTACCTTACCTAGAAATAAATAGTATGTCTAAAACAGACAGCTTAAATAAGCTATTCAATGCTTGAGACCTTGAAACTTGCATCACACTTAGGGTAGATATTTGGGTAATTGCATAGTCACTGAAAGCCTCATTTCTTTGTCTGATAAAAGTACTTAAGTTAGTAAGGCATCACATATTTTGATTGGATAATATTACTATGGTGTTATAGGTACGGTGTCTCAGTGTAATATACAATACACTACCTGGGTAATGTTTGCTTCCAGATGATTACTGTGTTAATTGTTAAGTGCTTCTGCTGGTCACAATGTAATTAGATGTGGTCACCAACTTCAAACTAAGCAAATATGCCTACCTAAAGTAACCTACCTAGGGATATAAACCTATTGCTGGTAAATTAGTAACTAAACAGTACCCTTTAAGGTTTGATTCATCACCCACTGTGAAAGCCATCAATACACGTCATGGTGGCCATCACAGATTTATAAAAAAAATTGCCAAAAGACTTTGATGATTAGCAACTATTTATTATTATTATTATTATTATTATTATTATTATTATTATTATTATTATATTGCTACAGTTTTTTTTATATATATAAATGGTATTATCATCATGATGTTATTAAAGAAAGGTGATATATTATCATTATTACTTATTATTATTATTATTATCAGTATTATCATTATTGTCTTTTTACTAGTAATACTAGTATTGTTAGATTATTATATTGAATAATTCGTGTAATGTTACTTGGGTCAGAAATTTTGTAGACTATACATATCCAGAAAAAAAAAAAAAACAATAGTTGCCCCAAAAGCTCTAGCTTCCTATGGGCTACTTGCACAACTAATCTATGTAATATCAAACAATGTATATACAAATTGCAAGTATAATAAACTGTTTCAACTTGTCTCAAATATTTTTCATTATTTGCCATTTCTGTTAATTGTAAAAAAAAAGTCAGCCAACAACTAATGCGTTAACTGTGGTGCAGATATTGTCAGGCTAAGGGTACTCGAAGGTATCACCCAGACAGATGGCGCTGTGAGGGAGTGGGAGAAGAGATGAGAAGGGGAGGTTGGGTCACTTTTGCATTCAGGCGGGAGGAAACTATCGAAAGTGCTAGGTCACACACTATACATACCATTCACGCTATAAAAGAGGCAACAAAACATGCTGCCAGCTTTTAAAAACTTGCATACAGTCAACCGGGATAGGCCTCTGACACTAGTTATTGACACTGGCCTTCGTTGGGTTAATATTTCATTATTATTTCTCTATGTAATCCTATGATTTGTTCTGTGGAGTCAATGTTAGGTTATGGTTGTTAGGTACTCTAATGTTAGGAATAAGGGTGGTATATTGTATTAGTTCATAATAACTAATCCACTGTGATTTTCATGTGTTTTAGCTGTCATTTCCTTCACAATTATATTAGTACTACCAGTTTCTTGAAAGCATTGATTAGTTATCATAATTATGCAGATATAACAGAAAAGTAAATATTTCTTCACGCCAAACCTTTTAATTTGCCAAGCTCTGCTTCAAATATACCCTCATCTAAAATTGGCCTCTCTCTCTCTCTCTCTCTCTCTCTCTCTCTCTCTCTCTCTCTCTCTAGGTGACAGTGGATATCCCTTGGAATCCTTCTTGATGACGCTTAGAAAATCCTGCCAACCCTGCGGAGCAGCGGTACAACATAAGCCATATGAGGACACGTGTTGTTGTAGAACAGACATTTGGAACTCTCAAAACACGCTGCCGATGTCTTCATAGATCTGGAGGGGCACTCCAGTATGATCCTACCCGCTGTGGAAAAATTGCAGTAGCTTGTATGCTCCTGCATAACTTTGGTGTAAGGAGAGGAATACTCATGCAAGATGCTGCTGAAGTTCATGAGGAAGCTTATCCAGCATTTGTACAGTAGTGCTGACTTTCAATAGCCATATAATACAGTAATGTTCAAATACTACACACAGTCTCAAGCTACTGTGCTAGATTGAGGTAGCTGTTCTGTTTTCAGGTTGCCAAATATTTTTTTTATATTTTGTCAGTAAAAATACATCTGCTTACTCTTTTACTTTTATACTACACCATCAAGACTAGAAAAGAGATATTTTTTGTAATATATTTCATATAAAAAATTCTTGATTTTTTTTTGTTCTCCATTAACCAGGGTAATAAGTTATTAATATAATTAATAACACACTGACTCCATTGATAAGAATATTCTATTTTTTTACATAAACACTGACTACAATAATGGCAACATAAGTTTTTAACATCAACACAGTGACTCCATCAATAAGAACTAAATAACCTATTTTAAACATGAACACACAGGAACTCCATAAATAAGTAACATTATTTTTTATTTTTTTTACATAAAGAGGCACTTGACTAATGTGTCAACCTTATTTAATATTTAACTGAAACTGGGTTCATAGCTCCTAGATGAGTCAGTAACGACGTTGCTGATTGGCTGTCTGATATCTCCGTTGCCTAACACTCGGAGCTGCATACTTAAGAGAAAAAAAAATAGAAAAAAACGGTTGGGGGTGCAAGATTTTACACTTAAATGGTGGCTACATGACATAGCTGCATTGGTTACCTGTCAGCAGCAGCCTCATAGCCGGGCACCAGTCGCCTCTGTTTTATAATAGTAATCGGTGATCTGGCACGGTTGTGGAGCAAGACGTAGCACATCACCAATAATTATTATAACACGTAACTGACTGGTGCCCAGCCATGAGGCTGCTGCTGACACATAACGAATGCAGTTATGGTATGTAGCCATCACATAAGTCTGTCTAAAATCTTTCTCCCTCAAGATCAGTCTTTTTTGACGCAAGTAAGTGGCGTCTTGTGCAAGGAGTCGCATACCTTTGAAGAGTGGCAAATTACTCATCATAATTACTTTATTTTTACCCTGACAAGTTTTGCAAATCACTGTATAATAGGCGCACCTGACAATAACCAAATGGGGGGGTACAAACTTGGCGGAGGGACTTTTTTGGCAGCCATAGCCGGTAACGGGCTAGAGTAGCCTGTCCAGCTACTTTGTTTTTATTTATTAATGATCCACGAGACATCCTGGAGTTAAATCAAAGTATGTGCTTATCTTTGTATTCATTCATACACACACTGGTAACATTTCTGTGGTGCCTGATTCACTTATTTGATTGAAATTCTTTTGTGAAAAAGTCACATTCGTGCCACTGGTAAAAATGAAACACTAATGAAAGTTTTGCCACCATGAAATATACACAAATAGACAAATGTGAAAGCTCACTTAGTCGCAATAAGTGACATCACCTGCTTTGCGCTGTAAAAATATGCTATTTGTGGTATCTGACACCCACAAAATGGCGTATAGGCTGGCTCGGGCTACGGAGCTACAGCCTCAACGTTGCCAGATTGTCGTACTCAGCCGATTATATTTCCCGAATTCCTACCCTCAAACTGTCTTCTGGGCTCCAATAACGAAACAAATTTATAGTTATCGTTAAAAGAGATCCTGAGTTTCTTGGCAATAGTTAAGCGTCAGAAACCGGTAAATACTGTGCTCTGAGTACGATGACCTGGCAACGGTGGCTATACGTATTTTCATATTATTGTTCTGTTGTTTATTCAATGTTGTGTTAAAGAAAAAGAATACCCATAATTTTTGGTAGTTTTTGGTTATAAGGATTCTTTACGAAATACAATTATAACATTACCTTCTACTAGTTAGGAAACGTACTGAATCCTGGGTCGGCTACAGTGATGTTAGGAGCGCCTATTGTAAAAACACCGATTCATCCAATGATGAAAAAAAATTACCTATACTGAGCTAGGAGCGATGGATTAAGGCACTACTAAAGGGAATACAACATAATTGAATTATTCTCCTTAAAAGCAAAACAAAGACCATTACCATAAAAAAAAAAAATTCACATTAAATTGCGTGCCCTGTAGCACTCTACTAAGTCATTGAAACTTTGAGCTATGGAATTCTTTGAAATTGATATTTCTTCAAGTGAATCGGCACACTTTTCAACACCAACTTTGATTTCTCCTTCAACTCTCAGCATTTCTGGTGACAAATGGTCTGTCTTACTTTTGGGATGATGATGATTATTGGGGCGTTGGGTCATGGCGCCGGAACTAGTGCAAAATGACTTGTATTTTAAAGCTATATAAAACCGGTACAAAAAATCAAAACAGAGGACTGAATTCAACCACATCGCCTACAAGAAAGCACGAGCACAAGCACGCCGGACACTAAAAGCAGCACGGCGGTCCTCGTTTGCCAGCTATGGTTGTAATGGGTAGGCGGTGGCTGAATGGATAGCAAGACGGCCCCGCGTTCAGGAGGACGCGAGTTCAATCCCCGACCGGTGCCACCAAGCTGGGATTTTTCAGCCGCCGCCGAGTGGCTTAAAACTACCCACATGACCACCTATCAACCCGGACCCGGGTTCTAGGATTAAAGATGATTGATTGATTTAGAATGTCCTTCATGGCGCCGCAACATCTTGGTCATATGGCACCGGAGTAATATAATGGAAGGCAAATAATTAAAATAATCTAAGGGTGATAAAAGTTATTAGGAAGATAGTTTTGAAATGGTCCATTCAGATATAGCACTAGTTGAAAATATAATAAAATGTTTATTAAAAATGCATTAGTGAAATACAAAGAACTTTCTATGAAGAGACCCTACAAGAGATGGAGGATGCCCATCTCCTGCAGATACCCCATGACGTCATGTCCAGGGGTGAGCGCCTTTTCTCCCAGCATTAGGGAGAGGGAAAATTCCCATGTACATCATACATTATTATTATTATATTGCTACTGTGTTTATATATATATATATATATATATAGATATATATATATATAGATATATATATATATATATATATATATATATATATGGTATTAATATCATGATATTAGAGAAGATTATAAACAGAGGCGATATATTATTATTACTGTTATTATTATCATTATCATTATTATCATTATCATTATTTCATTACTATTATTTTCATCATTGTCTTTTTACTAGTAATACTAGTACTGTTAGATTATTACATTGAATAATTCGTCTAATGTTACCTGGGTCAGAAATTTAGTACACCATACATGTCCAGAAAAAAAAATACATACCAATTGTTGCCCCCAAAGCTCTTCTGGCTTCCTATGGGCTACTTGCACATCTAATCTATGTTTTATCTAACAATGTATGTTTTATCTAACAATGTATGTTTTATCTAACAATGTATGTTTTATCTAACAATGTATATACAAATTGCAAGTATAATAAACTGTTTCAACTGTTTCGTCTAAGTGTCTTCTCTCGGTTGGGGATCCTTCGACTGACCTCCATTACTCTCATATTATGGGGGGACAAAAGGGGCCTCGGGCAACTCAAGCGGCTGGTGCTCGTAGAATGATTCTGGTTAAAACAATGAAGCACGGTTCGAGACGCCAACGAGCATTACAGTCCTGGTTGTCTTCTTGTCTTGAAGATTTACCCCTTAACAGACACGGGTAACATTTATCGAGCAGCGACGGAAGCAGTTAGCAGTATCAATCATGCCGTACGTCACACACACAAACCGTGGTAAATTTAAGCTCGTCGATGATTATGGTTATATTTACTATCGTCAAAAGGAAGACCGGGAGGGAACAAAGGATACTGGCGTTGTGTTGATGTCAATAGATGCTCGGTTCGTGTCCACACAGAAAAAGGAGATGAAACCTACACTATCATTAAAAGTGTGAACGTCCATAACCATCCCACGAACGCTGAGGCTGGGAGGAAGGACACTCAAGGTATAAGAGTCAGAGCAACATGCCGCATACAATCCTATCAAGCCTTGGCAGGGAAAAGCTTGTTAGTGATCTTAACTTCATTTACGCCGCACAGAAGAAAAACGCCGATGGAACCAAGCAATACTGGCGATGTGAGGTCAATGCATGCAAGGCTCGTGTTCACACAACTGTAGGGGATGAAACCTTCACTATCATAAAAAGTGTAAACAACCGTAACCATTCCCGCGGCCCCGCTGCACTCGACTTTCTACTCATGCTCATCCCTATATAGTGCAGCAGATAATTGCATATTTCATAAGAATCGTTCAGATAGTGAAACAAGCATGAAATTTTGCACAAGTGCTCTTTAAAGTTCCCTCTATCAGAAAAGGGCGCTGGCCACGCAAAAAATTCAATATGGCGGCCAAATTCCAATATGGCGGCCAGTATCGACAGATTTTGGCTAATTTTTCACTAGAATGGCATGTATTTGCTTCTAGCAATATGGTAAAGCTCTTCCATACTATTTCTTGTGAATATTATGTTTCTGTAGCTTCACAGTACAGTTTACCTTTAAATATGGGGGCTATATGGCTGCCAAGAAAAGGTAGAAACAATAATTATAATGAGAAATAATGCCCGTTCAACAATTATCGTTTTAAGCATGGATCTTGGTTTCTGTGGTTTTAGATCCTAATGAGGCCACAAATGTTGTCATTGCCACGAAAGGGTCTGCTGTCCTCAGCACTCATGAGGCTAGTCTTCAGGGACTGGAAAAGTGCTCTCATGAGGAAGCTGACACCCGCATCTTTCTCCATGCCAAATATGCCACAGAACATGGAGCCAAGACCATCACGGTTAAAGCAAATGACACAGATGTTCTTGTCGTTGCAGTCAGTGCTTTCTCCACTCTCCACAATCTAGGGCTAGAGAAGCTATGGGTGGCATTTGGCCAAGGCCAGAGCCTGCGCTGGATTGCTGTGCATGACCTGTGCAACTCTCTGGGCCAGGAGAAGGTGAATGGCATGCTCTTCTTCCATGCGTTCACAGGCTGTGATACAGTGTCAGCCTTCCGGAGCAAGGGCAAGAAGACCGCCTGGCAGACATGGAACATCTTTCCAGAGGCCTCCACTGTGTTCTCCAAACTGAGTCACTACCCTCTCAAAGTGGAAGAGAGTGACCTGAAGGTCCTGGAGAGGTTTGTCATACTTATGTATGACAGATCCAGCACTGCTGGCACTGTGGATGAGGCTAGACTTGATATGTTTGCCAGAAAACAAAGGGCATATGAGGCCATTCCTCCAACCAGGGGAGCTCTCCTCCAACACACCAAGCGTGCTGCGTACCAGGCTGGTTGTGTGTGGGGTCAGGCCACCCAGTGTCAGCCACAGCCAGAGAACCCTGCTGAGTGGGGATGGCAAAAGTCTGGTGAAGCATGGCAAGTCCTCTGGACAACCAACTCGCCCTTAGCCAAGAGTTGCCAACAGCTTGCCAAATATGGATGCAAAGCAGGCTGTCGGGTAAGGTGCAAGTGCTACAAGCTGGGTCTTCCCTGCACAGCTATGTGCACTTGCAAATGTGAAGTCTAGATAAATATTGCCCTCTCTTCAGTAGATAATCTAGCTTGAGCATCCAACGTGTCATGCTATGCCTACCTTCTTATCCTCGAATTTTTCAAAGGTGTAGGTTGAGAGACCTATACATAGATTGGTTGCGTTTAGTCCGTATTTCTCTTCTTTTCTTTTTATGGTTACAGTCTTAGACACAATGTTGTATGTGACCATACCATTACTATTTCAGTTGAAAATAACATATTAGTTAAACTGTCTGATCACATGAATATACCATTAAATAAAAACAGTTGGTCTCTATGTCTGCTAGCGCTGTGGATAGAAAAAAACTCTTTTATGGCAACCATTTTGTACGCCATCTTGGTTACAATTCATTTAGTAAGGGTTTTCAATAAAATGTGTGGTATGGAACATTTTTATAACCTAAAAGTCGAGGTTTAAAAAAAAAAACTGGCATATTCCATCCAATAGATGCTCCCAAACCAGTGAATCTCAACATAGATGGCGGCCATTTTGAAAAATAGCCGCCATCTTGGATTTTCAGGTGGCCAGCGCCCTTTTCTAAGAGAGCGTAGTCTTAGGAATGTTTGTGCCAAATTTCATGCTTGTTTCACCATCTGAACGATTTTTACAGCAATCTGCTGCACTAATACTGTCCAAACCCCTTATGCAAGAGTTAACCACCATCTTCACTCTTTCATAAGAACATAAGAACGCAGGAGTCTACACGAGGCCGGTAGGCTTGTACAAGGCAGCTCCTTTGACCCTAAGCTCCCGTGTATCTAACCCCACCTAATATCGCTGTCCATGAATTTATCTAGTCTATTTTTGAATGTGACAATTGTATTGGCACTCACCACTTGACTGCTAAGCCCATTCCACTCATCCACCACCCTGTTAGTAAACCAATTTTTGTCTATGTCCCTGTTGAATCTGAATTTATCCAGTTTAAACCCATTACTTCGTGTCCTACCCAGTTATCTTACCAACAAAACCTTATGAATGTCTCCCTTATTAAAGCCCTTCATCCATTTATAAACCTCGATCATGTCTCCACGCACCCTTCGCCTTTCTAGAGAATGCAAGTTTAACTGTTTGAGACTTTCCTCGTATGGCAAGTTTCTCAACCCCTGAATCATCTTAGTCATCCTCCTCTGCACCGATTCTAACATTTTGATATCCATTCTATAGTAAGGTGACCAGAACTGAACCGCATAGTCAAGATGAGGTCCCTTACGCTGATAAACTCTGGAACAATCTTCCTTCATCTGTATTTCCTCCTGCCTACGACTTGAACTCTTTCAAGAGGAGGGTATCAGGATATCTTTCCTCCCGTATTTGATCTTGCTTTCGGCCACCTCTTTTGTTTCTTTTTTAGGAGCAGCGATTAGCGGGCTTTGTTTTATTATTGTTTTCATTTTTTGTGTGCCCTTGAGCTGCCTCCTTTGTAAAAAAAAAAAAAAAAAAAAAAAATGCGGCTGTGAAGGCGAGGGAGGCCATGGACGATTTGAAAGCTGTTGCTACTTCCACTCAAGAATCCTCTCGTGCTTTGGTGGCTAAGTTTTGTCAAAATTGGATGAACATTCTCTGGCTCATGTGCCGTCCACGTCTACTATGAGCCGCTACGTGCGGCAGTGGCGATAGGACGCTCAACAAGCTCCTCCAATTCCCCAGACTCGCACTGGCTGTTATTCCTGAAGAATACACCAAGTTAGAGCCGGGTGAGATGTTTTTGCAGCATGATTCTGGCACTGAGGATGAGAATCGTATTCTTGTCTTTGCCTCTGCTCAGGGGTTGAGGGATCTTCTCCGCTATAAGAGTTGGGGTTTTGATGGAACCTTCAAATGTTGTCCCAAAATCTTTCCGCAGCTCTTTACCATTCATGGTCAAGACGGAACATTTAGAGTTCCTCGAGTCTTTGCACTGCTTCCTAGCAAGACTGAAGAAACATACACTCGGGTTTTCTCCATTCTTAAGGATTTGCAACGAACTGAATCCTCAAGATGTGATGATGGATTTTGAAATGGCTTCTTACAACGCCTTTGTTGCCTCTTTTGGTTATGCTTCTGTAACTCGTCTTTTCCACTTCAGCCAAAACATATACAGAAAAGTAGTGGACTGCAATGAGAGGCAAAGGTACCATCGTGAGGATGAGTATGCTTTGAAAACGTTGTTTCCCTGCTTTAGCTTTCTTGCCAATACAAGATGTAGTGGCTGGTTTTGAAGAGCTTGTTGATGATGATGATTTGCCTCAAGAACTTATTGATTACTTTGATGTAAATTACATTGGTTCTGAGAGAGGTCGTGGTCAGAACGGCAGAATGGTTCCCAGGGTTAAAACTGCTGATTGGAATGTGCGTAACAATCCACAATGCCCTTCAAAGTTCTGTAACGCAAACCCAACCTAACCTTTGGTCTCTTATCAAAACACTGACAAAGGAAGAAGTTCTTGCAAATGGGAAAAGGATTAAGTTTGAACAGTCTGGATCAGTATGTAAGCCAACAACTGTTAGTAAGAACATCAAAATTCTTATTCAAAAATATGATCCGAATGAAAAGATTCGCTTCCTTCGTGCCATGGCTCATAATTTAAAGTTATTTTATATATTTTAGAAGTCCTCTTCTGAGTAGTAATGGAGTTTCATAAGAACATAAGAACGCAGGAGTCTACAAGAGGCCGGTAGGCCTGTACGAGGCAGCTCCTTTGACCCTAAGCTCCCGTGTATCTAACCCCACCTAACTAACGTAACTAACGCGACGAAAATACAGCCAAGGGAACGAATCACCCGAGGGGACCAATTCTCCAGGAATGAATAACCCGGGGGTGATTCAAGCGGGACATTTCACCCGGGGACGAATCACCCTCGCACCGACCCCAACACATCCTCCACTTCCCAGCCCCAACAAACCCTGCCCTTTCCAGCTCCAACACCCTGCCACACCCTGCCCTTCCCAGCCTCAACACCCTACCCTTCCCAGCCCGCCGAGGTTATAAATATACCTCCAACTGCTAACCCCGGCAGTCTCAATCAAAGGCGGTTCACTCTCCGAGGACGCAAGCGCTCTTCACTTGTCCGAGCAACCAGGATTCACCAAGGGGTCTGACACACACACTTACATACACACATATATCCACATACCCATTCTCACGTGTATATATATTTGTGTTCCTTATGTGTAATTCTAACTCTCAACTAAACACCTCAGTGAACCAATATTTCCTTCCAAAATTGTAATGAATTTTTGGTTCCTCAAAGGTAATTTTCATACTTGATTCCTCATTTATAATTGTAACTAACTAAACACCTCAGTGAACCAAACCACTTACTCTATAGCATTGCCTATTTTGTCATATGTTCACTTCTGATGTCAATTAATTAATTAGTCTTATTAGGTTACCTAATAAGTTTTAATAAGTAAAATTACAATTTACTTTCACTTAACCTTACAATTATGTTATGTCACAGTTAGCTATATTTTCAAAACAAATCAACCCTTAGATGTCAGTTAACTGTATTCATAACTTAAAGGGCTATTGTGTTATCTCGTCAATTTCAATCAAGTGGAGAAAGCGGGCAACGGTACACCGGACCTGACGAGAGATTGCAGTTCGTGCCCTTACCACAAAACATAACACTTACTCGCAGTTACTATAAAAACTGATAATATAAAAGGTTAACACCCTGCCCTTCCCAGCCCCAACACTGCCACACCCTGCCCTTCCCAGCCCCAACATACTGCCCTTCCCAGTCTGCCTCGCCCTGTCCTTCCCAACCTGCCCTTCCCAGCTCCAAAACTCTCTGCCCTTCCCAGCCTCTGCCGCCCTGCCCTTCTCGGTAAATTTCTAGATTGTCACCCGTGGGACGCTGTTGGACAAAACTATTTTATTCTGGTAGTTTTTGGTGTGCTATGAAATAATCTGGAAAATGCTTCTGTCGCAAATCATTCTATCACTAATAACATTACTTATCAAAGCCTGTTGAACGCCCGTCACCGCAGCCTCAAAATATCTCGCTGAGGTTCAACTTGCTTACTGTTTTCATATTTCACGCACCGCAACGCTCTCAAAGATCACAAGTGGACAAACTAGAACAAAACTAGGCAAATTATTTACCTGCTGTGTATTCCCCCAGTGCGCATGTGTGGTGGACAGCAGAGCGGCTTATTTCACCGAGGAGGTATTTCTCGCATAGCGGCAATACTCTCGAGGTCCTTTTTCTTACACGTATTTACATCCAAATTACGTGTACTCTGTGTCGACAATTGGCCGCCGCACTCGCCATGTCCCGGGGGTGGGGGAGCATATTTGAGGAAAATTACTCTAACCGAAATTTACATTACCTAACCTCTAACGGTGGGGCTTCACCCCCCTCGACCCCACTTCCGACCAGGGGCGGCTGTGTCCCTTTTCTCTCAATACCATGGCGATCGCAACTGAAGTAAATATTAAAAAAAAAAAAAAAAAAAAAAAAAAAAAAAAAAAAAAAATTTAAAAGGTGGTTTGCGACGGGAAAGCAATACGGCAATGTGTTCTATGGACACTAAATCATTCATAGAGCACCAAGGTTTTCGTTACCGAGACTGGTGACAATCTAAAAATACCCCCTTTCCATCCTGCCCTGCCCTATCCAGCCTGCCAGTCTCTGCCCTTCCTAGCCTGCCCCGCCCTGCCCTTCCCAGCCTCAGCACACCCTGCCCTTCCAAGGCTCAAAACACCCTGCCCTGTCCTGCCTTCAAAGCCCCAACACACCCTACTCTTCCCAGCCCCAACTCATCCAGGCCTGCCCTGCTCTTCCCAGCTCCAACTGTTGCTTCGCCACCAACTCCTCTCCCTGGACGTGACCACGTTCAACCTGACCATCTGCGCCTCACCTGCCCTTTCCTCAAGAAGACACAAATAGTAAGTATTTCCCCTAGTTGGTACAGCCTAGCCAAAATGTGGTATACTAGTACAATATATATTGGATGAAGAGCCGACTACTTTGCTGGAAACTGACATAGTATGGAGGCAATGCGTTTATGTTGAATGAAAAGAGTCAGGCGCTACTGAGGGTTTTGAGACCTCTAGATTGGAGGTTAAACATGTGTACATAGTATGCGATGTAGCAGAGGGAGTTATGGGAGGCTCTCCCATCAGGTAAATCGCCGCACTACTAAAGGGGGATTGCTGGAACTTCAGAGTACATGCTACTTTAGTGTTCTATGTATACTGTAAGTAGAGCAGGGTATGGCAGAGTATTTCCACGAGAAACTGGCGGGTGCGGGGTGAGCCCAGCCCCACACTTTGCCACACACTCAACACCTCTCGCCTCCTCTCATATGTCAGCTATTTACTACCTGTAAATTAATTTAATTAAATAGTTGGATAATCCAATAAGGTCATACAGTGTTGATATTATTTTTGGTATAATAACAAAGGTATGTCAGCTAATTAATATTTGAAATTGTGTAAAAGAATGTATATATCAAATAAGGCTGTACGGTGCTATGCATGAATTTAATAACAATATGAACAAACTGTTTTAGAAAGAAAGCCTAAAACAGATTATATACTCAATGTTAGGTTTGGTAGCGCTGTGGCAAGAACATGTGATATAGCCTCCGTGGTCTAGTGGTTATTGTAGTCAGAGCTAAGCCCAAAAAAATTCCATCCCAGCTGGGAAGGAGTCTGAAAGATGACAGAAGGGGTAACATGCTTGTGGGAAAAGTTTGGGTCCTGCAAACTAACTACATGTCACACCACTTTCAGGAATATGGAAGGGAAGAAACCAAGGAAGGCAAACTTCTCTGAAGCTGAAGTGTTGGCCATGGGCACGGCCATCCGTGCCAACTATGACGTATTATTTGGAAAGTTGTCCTCCGGGACAACGCATTATACAAAAATGGCAGCATGGGCGGAGTCCTAGACGCTGTCAATGCTGTGGGGCGGGTTCACCGTGACATCGTGGAAATTCGCACCAAGTTCAAACACTTTAAAACTGATGTGAAAAAAAAGGGCGAAGGAGCTTCAGTATCAAAAAGGAACAGGTATGTTGATATATTATCACTGGAGAGCGTTATGATATACAAAATGTTTTTTATTCTCTGATATGTGCCGATACTAACCAAGACAAATTTTTCCGGCAAATATCTCCCTCTCTATTAACAGTGTAAGGTAGTCAGTGGGATGATGTTAACGTCATATAAACCGCCTGCTAAATGTTACTATTCATCATTGTCCCTTATTCTTAGGTGGCGCCCCATCACAAAAGGTGACGTGTTCAGCGGCGGAGGAAGCAGTGCTGAGCTTGATTCCTGCAGCGGCCATCACGGGCATTCCTCACCCAGACCAAGTGGCACTAACACATGAAAATATATTTACGTTACGATCAGAAATATGATTCTTACTGAATGATAAGTTATCCATTAAATATTGTTGTGTAATACTAACTACACATACAATATCTTGAGCTAACAACAGTGTACACCAGAAAGTCAAAATGTACACACATTTATATTGTTGCATTATACATTTACCACCTATAAAACAATAAGTTAGGTCCAAGTTTCACATTTGAAAAAGACCTAATATTTGTTATATATTTTTAGTCTTATATCAACAGTAAATATTAATTTATGATATTTAGTATCTAGGAGCTAAGAGACAAATTCCTCAAGGCTCCCGGGAGGATGTAGAAACTTAACAGGATGCCCATCTCCTGCAGATACCCCATGACGTCATGTCCAGGGGTGAGCGCCTTTTCTCCCAGCATTAGGGAGAGGGAAAATTCCCATGTACATCATACATTATTATTATTATTATTATTATTATTATTATTATTATTACTGTTATTATTATTATCATTATTATCATCATCATCATTATTCTTTCATTACTATTATTATCATCATTGTCTTTTTACTAGTAATACTAGTACTGTTAGATTATTACATTGAATTATTCATCTAATGTTACCTGGGTCAGAAATTTAGTACACCATACATGTCCAGAAAAAAAAATACATACCAATTGTTGTCCCCAAAGCTCTGGCTTCCTATGGGCTACTTGTACATCTATGTTTTATCTAACAATGTATGTTTTATCTAACAATGTATATACAAATTGCAAGTATAATAAACTGTTTCAACTGTTTCGTCTGAGTGTCTTCTCTCGGTTGGGGATCCTTCGACTGACCTCCATTACTCTCATATTATGGGGGGACAAAAGGGGCCTCGGGCAACTCAAGCGGCTGGTGCTCGTAGAATGATTCTGGTTAAAACAATGAAGCACGGTTCGAGACGCCAACGAGCATTACAGTCCTGATTGTCTTCTTGTCTTGAAGATTTACCCCTTAACAGACACGGGTAACATTTGTCGAGCAGCGACGGAAGCAGTTAGCAGTATCAATCATGCCGTACGTCACACACACAAACCGTGGTAAATTTAAGCTCGTCGATGATTATGGTTATATTTACTATCGTCAAAAGGAAGACCGGGAGGGAACAAAGGATACTGGCGTTGTGTTGATGTCAATAGATGCTCGGCTCGTGTCCACACGGAAAAAGGAGATGAAACCTACACTATCATTAAAAGTGTGAACGTCCATAACCATCCCACGAACGCTGAGGCTGGGAGGAAGGACACTCAAGGTATAAGAGTCAGAGCAACATGCCGCATACAATCCTATCAAGCCTTGGCAGGGAAAAGCTTGTTAGTGATCTTAACTTCATTTACGCTGCACAGAAGAAAAACGCCGATGGAACCAAGCAATACTGGCGATGTGAGGTCAATGCATGCAAGGCTCGTGTTCACACAACTGTAGGGGATGAAACCTTCACTATCATAAAAAGTGTAAACAACCGTAACCATTCCCGCGGCCCCGCTGCACTCGACTTTCTACTCATGCTCATCCCTATACTGTCCAAACCCCTTATGCAAGAGTTAACCACCATCTTCACTCTTTCATAAGAACATAAGAACGCAGGAGTCTACACGAGGCCGGTAGGCTTGTACAAGGCAGCTCCTTTGACCCTAAGCTCCCGTGTATCTAACCCCACCTAATATCGCTGTCCATGAATTTATCTAGTCTATTTTTGAATGTGACAATTGTATTGGCACTCACCACTTGACTGCTAAGCCCATTCCACTCATCCACCACCCTGTTAGTAAACCAATTTTTGTCTATGTCCCTGTTGAATCTGAATTTATCCAGTTTAAACCCATTACTTCGTGTCCTACCCAGTTCTCTTACCAACAAAACCTTATGAATGTCTCCCTTATTAAAGCCCTTCATCCATTTATAAACCTCGATCATGTCTCCACGCACCCTTCGCCTTTCTAGAGAATGCAAGTTTAACTGTTTGAGACTTTCCTCGTATGGCAAGTTTCTCAACCCCTGAATCATCTTTGTCATCCTCCTCTGCACCGATTCTAACATTTTGATATCCATTCTATAGTAAGGTGACCAGAACTGAACCGCATAGTCAAGATGAGGTCCCTTACGCTGATAAACTCTGGAACAATCTTCCTTCATCTGTATTTCCTCCTGCCTACGACTTGAACTCTTTCAAGAGGAGGGTATCAGGATATCTCTCCTCCCGTATTTGATCTTGCTTTCGGCCACCTCTTTTGTTTCTTTTTTAGGAGCAGCGAGTAGCGGGCTTTTTTTATTATTGTTTTCTTTTTTGTGTGCCCTTGAGCTGCCTCCTTTGTTGTAAAAAAAAAAAAAAAAAAAAACTGCGGCTGTGAAGGCGAGGGAGGCCATGGACGATTTGAAAGCTGTTGCTACTTCCACTCAAGAATCCTCTCGTGCTTTGGTGGCTAAGTTTTGTCAAAATTGGATGAACATTCTCTGGCTCATGTGCCGTCCACGTCTACTATGAGCCGCTACGTGCGGCAGTGGCGATAGGACGCTCAACAAGCTCCTCCAATTCCCCAGACTCGCACTGGCTGTTATTCCTGAAGAGTACACCAAGTTAGAGCCGGGTGAGATGTTTTTGCAGCATGATTCTGGCATTGAGGATGAGAATCGTATTCTTGTCTTTGCCTCTGCTCAGGGGTTGAGGGATCTTCTCCGCTATAAGAGTTGGGGTTTTGATGGAACCTTCAAATGTTGTCCCAAAATCTTTCCGCAGCTCTTTACCATTCATGGTCAAGACGGAACATTTAGAGTTCCTCGAGTCTTTGCACTGCTTCCTAGCAAGACTGGAGAAACATACACTCGGGTTTTCTCCATTCTTAAGGATTTGCAACGAACTGAATCCTCAAGATGTGATGATGGATTTTGAAATGGCTTCTTACAACGCCTTTGTTGCCTCTTTTGGTTATGCTTCTGTAACTCTGTCTTTTCCACTTCAGCCAAAACATATACAGAAAAGTAGTGGACTGCAATGAGAGGCAAAGGTACCATCGTGAGGATGAGTATGCTTTGAAAACGTTGTTTCCCTGCTTTAGCTTTCTTGCCAATACAAGATGTAGTGGCTGGTTTTGAAGAGCTTGTTGATGATGATGATTTGCCTCAAGAACTTATTGATTACTTTGATGTAAATTACATTGGTTCTGAGAGAGGTCGTGGTCAGAACGGCAGAATGGTTCCCAGGGTTAAAACTGCTGATTGGAATGTGCGTGACAATCCACAATGCCCTTCAAAGTTCTGTAACGCAAACCCAACCTAACCTTTGGTCTCTTATCAAAGCACTGACAAAGGAAGAAGTTCTTGCAAATGGGAAAAGGATTAAGTTTGAACAGTCTGGATCAGTATGTAAGCCAACAACTGTTAGTAAGAACATCAAAATTCTCATTGAAAAATATGATCCGAATGAAAAGATTCGCTTCCTTCGTGCCATGGCTCATAATTTAAAGTTATTTTATATATTTTAGTAGTCCTCTTCTGAGTAGTAATGGAGTTTCATAAAAACATAAGAACATAAGAACGCAGGAGTCTACAAGAGGCCGGTAGGCCTGTACGAGGCAGCTCCTTTGACCCTAAGCTCCCGTGTATCTAACCCCACCTAACTAACGTAACTAACGCGACGAAAATACAGCCAAGGGAACGAATCACCCTAGGGGACCAATTCTCCAGGAATGAATAACCCGGGGGTGATTCAAGCGGGACATTTCACCCGGGGACGAATCACCCTCGCACCGACCCCAACACATCCTCCACTTCCCAGCCCCAACAAACCCTGCCCTTTCCAGCTCCAACACCCTGCCACACCCTGCCCTTCCCAGCCTCAACACCCTACCCTTCCCAGCCCGCCGAGGTTATAAATATACCTCCAACTGCTAACCCCGACAGTCTCAATCAAAGGCGGTTCACTCTCCGAGGACGCAAGCGCTCTTCACTTGTCCGAGCAACCAGGATTCACCAAGGGGTCTGACACACACACACACATACACACATATATCCACATACCCATTCTCACGTGTATATATATTTGTGTTCCTTATGTGTAATTCTAACTCTCAACTAAACACCTCAGTGAACCAATATTTCCTTCCAAAATTGTAATGAATTTTTGGTTCCTCAAAGGTAATTTTCATACTTGATTCCTCATTTATAATTGTAACTAACTAAACACCTCAGTGAACCAAACCACTTACTCTATAGCATTGCCTATTTTGTCATATGTTCACTTCTGATGTCAATTAATTAATTAGTCTTATTAGGTTACCTAATAAGTTTTAATGGTATTATTGAAGGAGTACACCAGTCTAGAGATGGCTTTTCTTACCCTGACCATTAGAAAGAGCTCCGCATTCTGAGTAAATTCGTCCCCATAAACACCCCTCGGAAATCATTTATAACGGAGGGAGGGCGGTCAAGGCCAGGACGTGACACACGACCGCTCTGATGGTTGATGGGTTACTGCCCGCCGACCCACCGCCGCCTCCCAGCCCCAGCCTTGTGTTTGTTCGTGCGTGCGTTTCAGATTTGCGCACGCCGCAAGCTTGAAGATATGTCACTGTGATTGGCTCTTTTGTTAGAAGATGACCAATTAAAAAAAGCGTAATTAATTCAGCCAATCATAGTGCTTTATTTCATCGAAGGAAGGCAGAGCTGTTGAATTTGAATCAGTTTGAGGAAGATGTCAGTGTGCGAAGGATGTCAGGTGACTTACTTCCAGTGCATCGCAAGATTTTTTGAGAAAAACGATATATCCCGCCAGTTTCTTCGAGAACACGGGGTTCTATCGAGTGTGGTACATTGCCCTAAGTGTGAGAAGGAGTGTTCATTGCGTGAAGACGGCCAGTATATCTGGAGGTGCAGTGGTAGCGTTAAGATCGCGAAGACAAAGAGACGCCGTTATTGTGATTATAGCGTTAGCGATTTCAATGGAACATTCCTGGAGAATACGAAAGTGCCAGCGTGGAAAATTATTATGTTTGTGAACCACTGGCTGAGCAAGCACTGGGACCACTCAACAGTGATCAAGTGCTTGAGTATAACATCACACACATCTGTAGACTGGCGGTCGTTTTGTAGCGAGGTAACTGACTTCTGGTTTACGAACCAAAAGTGTATTGGTGGTCCCGGCATCGTCGTTGAAATTGACGAGACTCTCATTGTTCGCCGGAAATACGAGAGGGGCCGAGTGCTATCTCAGGTGTGGCTTTTCGGGGGTATAGAGCGCTTGACGAAGAAAAAATTCGTTGTTCCTCTCGTTGGGCCGCTGGGCGAAGGCAACCGGCGGGACAAGGGGACGCTGGTGCCACTCATACAGCGATACATCCGGGCCGGGTCGGTGATCATTAGTGACGAGTGGGGTGCGTATAATACTCTTAAAGACCTTGGTTACACGCACCACACAATCAACCACTCAGAAAACTTTGTGAACCCCTCCGATTGTGACGTCCACACACAAAACGTTGAACGCCTGTGGAGGGACGTGAAGGAGTGGGTAAAGCGCCCCGGTATAAGAAGCAAGTTCTTATACCAATACCTGGCCCGGTATTTGTTTATTAAGGCCCACGAAGAGGACAGCCTGGTACACGAATTCTTCGTCCAGGCCGCAGCGCTCTATCCCCCGCAAGGCGCACACAAGCGAGAAGTCGTCCCTCTCATAGATGACGACTCCAGTGACGACGAATAAGGTAATGTAACTGTTAGGTTAGGTTAGTGTTAGGTTAGGTTAGTTTTAGGTTAGGTTAGTGTTAGGTTAGGTTAGTTTTAGGTTAGGTTAGGTTAGGTTAGGTTAGTTTTAGGTTAAGTTAGGTTAGGTTAGGTTATGTTAGGTTAGGTTAGGTTAGTTTTAGGTTAGGTTAGGTTAGGTTAGGTTAGGTTAGTGTTAGGTTAGGTTAGTGTTAGGTTAGGTTAGTGTTAGGTTAGGTTAGTTTTAGGTTAGGTTAGGTTAGGTTAGGTTATGTTAGGGTTATGTTTAGTTTAAATGCACCTGTGTGGACGAAACTAGTTTTTTCTGGTAGATTTCGGTCTGTTTTGAATGAATGTGCTCTAAATTTCTTATCGCAAATCATTAGTCTCTTGGTTGGAAGGGGGGGGGGGGTAAAAAAAAAAACACGTGATTTGCGATAGAAATGACACGCATATTCATTCAAAACAGGCCGAAAACTACCGAAAAAAACTAGTTTCGTTCGGAAATGCGAGACTGGTGAAGTGCTACAAATTTACCGTTTTAATAAGTAAAATTACAATTTACTTTCACTTAACCTTACAATTATGTTATGTCACAGTTAGCTATATTTTCAAAACAAATCAACCCCTAGATGTCAGTTAACTGTATTCATAACTTAAAGGGCTATTGTGTTATCTCGTCAATTTCAATCAAGTGGAGAAAGCGGGCAACGGTACACCGGACCTGACGAGAGATTGCAGTTCGTGCCCTTACCACAAAACATAACACTTACTCGCAGTTACTATAAAAACTGATAATATAAAAGGTTAACACCCTGCCCTTCCCAGCCCCAACACTGCCACACCCTGCCCTTCCCAGCCCCAACACTGCCACACCCTGCCCTTCGCAGCCCCAACATACTGCCCTTCCCAGTCTGCCTCGCCCTGTCCTTCCCAACCTGCCCTTCCCAGCTCCAAAACTCTCTGCCCTTCCCAGCCTCTGCCGCCCTGCCCTTCTCGGTAAATTTCTAGATTGTCACCCGTGGGACGCTGTTGGACAAAACTATTTTATTCTGGTAGTTTTTGGTGTGCTATGAAATAATCTGGAAAATGCTTCTGTCGCAAATCATTCTATCACTAATAACATTACTTATCAAAGCCTGTTGAACGCCCGTCACCGCAGCCTCAAAATATCTCGCTGAGGTTCAACTTGCTTACTGTTTTCATATTTCACGCACCGCAACGCTCTCAAAGATCACAAGTGGACAAACTAGAACAAAACTAGGCAAATTATTTACCTGCTGTGTATTCCCCCAGTGCGCATGTGTGGTGGACAGCAGAGCGGCTTATTTCACCGAGGAGGTATTTCTCGCATAGCGGCAATACTCTCGAGGTCCTTTTTCTTACACGTATTTACATCCAAGTTACGTGCACTCAGTGTCGACAATTGGCCGCCGCACTCGCCATGTCCCGGGGGTGGGGGAGCATATTTGAGGAAAATTACTCTAACCGAAATTTACATTACCTAACCTCTAACGGTGGGGCTTCACCCCCCTCGACCCCACTTCCGACCAGGGGCGGCTGTGTCCCTTTTCTCTCAATACCATGGCGATCGCAACTAAAAAAAAAAAAAAAAAATATTGAAAAGGTGGTTTGCGACGGGAAAGCAATACGGCAATGTGTTCTATGGACACTAAATCATTCATAAAGCACCAAGGTTTTCGTTACCGAGACTGGTGACAATCTAAAAATACCCCCTTTCCATCCTGCCCTGCCCTATCCAGCCTGCCAGTCTCTGCCCTTCCTAGCCTGCCCCGCCCTGCCCTTCCCAGCCTCAGCACACCCTGCCCTTCCAAGGCTCAAAACACCCTGCCCTGTCCTGCCTTCAAAGCCCCAACACACCCTACTCTTCCCAGCCCCAACTCGTCCAGGCCTGCCCTGCTCTTCCCAGCTCCAACTGTTGCTTCGCCACCAACTCCTCTCCCTGGACGTGACCGCGTTCAACCTGACCATCTGCGCCTCACCTGCCCTTTCCTCAAGAAGACACAAATAGTAAGTATTTCCCCTAGTTGGTACAGCCTAGCCAAAATGTGGTATACTAGTACAATATATATTGGATGAAGAGCCGACTACTTTGCTGGAAACTGACATAGTATGGAGGCAATGCGTTTATGTTGAATGAGAAGAGTCAGGCGCTACTGAGGGTTTTGAGACCTCTAGATTGGAGGTTAAACATGTGTACATTGTATGCGATGTAGCAGAGGGAGTTATGGGAGGCTCTCCCATCAGGTAAATCGCCGCACTACTAAAGGGGGATTGCTGGAACTTCAGAGTACATGCTACTTTAGTGTTCTATGTATACTGTAAATAGAGCAGGGTATGGCAGAGTATTTCCACGAGAAACTGGCGGGTGCGGGGTGAGCCCAGCCCCACACTTTGCCACACACTCAACACCTCTCGCCTCCTCTCATATGTCAGCTATTTACTACCTGTAAATTAATTTAATTAAATAGTTGGATAATCCAATAAGGTCATACAGTGTTGATATTATTTTTGGTATAATAACAAAGGTATGTCAGCTAATTAATATTTGAAATTGTGTAAAAGAATGTATTTATCAAATAAGGCTGTACGGTGCTATGCATGAATTTAATAACAATATGAACAAACTGTTTTAGAAAGAAAGCCTAAAACAGATTATATACTCAATGTTAGGTTTGGTAGCGCTGTGGCAAGAACATGTGATATAGCCTCCGTGGTCTAGTGGTTATTGTAGTCAGAGCTAAGCCCCCCAAAAATTCCATCCCAGCTGGGAAGGAGTCTGAAAGATGACAGAAGGGGTAACATGCTTGTGGGAAAAGTTTGGGTCCTGCAAACAAACTACATGTCACACCACTTTCAGGAATATGGAAGGGAAGAAACCAAGGAAGGCAGACTTCTCTGAAGCTGAAGTGTTGGCCATGGGCACGGCCATCCGTGCCAACTATGACGTATTATTTGGAAAGTTGTCCTCCGGGACAACGCATTATACAAAAATGGCAGCATGGGCGGAGTTCTAGACGCTGTCAATGCTGTGGGGCGGGTTCACCGTGACATCGTGGAAATTCGCACCAAGTTCAAACACTTTAAAACTGATGTGAAAAAAAAGGGCGAAGGAGCTTCATTATCAAAAAGGAACAGGTATGTTGATATGTTATCACTGGAGAGCGTTATGATATACAAAATGTTTTTTATTCTCTGATATGTGCCGATACTAACCAAGACAAATTTTTCCGGCAAATATCTCCCTCTCTATTAACAGTGTAAGGTAGTCAGTGGGATGATGTTAACGTTATATAAACCGCCTGCTAAATGTTACTATTCATCATTGTCCCTTATTCTTAGGTGGCGCCCCATCACAAAAGGTGACGTGTTCAGCGGCGGAGGAAGCAGTGCTGAGCTTGATTCCTGCAGCGGCCATCACGGGCATTCCTCACCCAGACCAAGTGGCACTAACACATGAAAATATATTTACGTTACGATCAGAAATATGATTCTTACTGAATGATAAGTTATCCATTAAATATTGTTGTGTAATACTAACTACACATACAATATCTTGAGCTAACAACAGTGTACACCAGAAAGTCAAAATGTACACACATTTATATTGTTGTATTATACATTTACCACCAATAAAACAATAAGTTAGGTCCAAGTTTCACATTTGAAAAAGACCTAATATTTGTTATATATTTTTAGTCTTATATCAACAGTAAATATTAATTTATGATATTTAGTATCTAGGAGCTAAGAGACAAATTCCTCAAGGCTCCCGGGAGGATGTAGAAACTTAACAGGATGCCCATCTCCTGCAGATACCCCATGACGTCATGTCCAGGGGTGAGCGCCTTTTCTCCCAGCATTAGGGAGAGGGAAAATTCCCATGTACATCATATATTATTATTATTATTATTATTATTATTATTATTATTATTATTACTGTTATTATTATTATCATTATTATCATCATCATCATTATTCTTTCATTACTATTATCATCATTGTCTTTTTACTAGTAATACTAGTACTGTTAGATTATTACATTGAATTATTCATCTAATGTTACCTGGGTCAGAAATTTAGTACACCATACATGTCCAGAAAAAAAAATACATACCAATTGTTGTCCCCAAAGCTCTGGCTTCCTATGGGCTACTTGTACATCTATGTTTTATCTAACAATGTATGTTTTATCTAACAATATGTTTTATCTAACAATGTATATACAAATTGCAAGTATAATAAACTGTTTCAACTGTTTCGTCTGAGTGTCTTCTCTCGGTTGGGGATCCTTCGACTGACCTCCATTACTCTCATATTATGGGGGGACATAAGGGGCCTCGGGCAACTCAAGCGGCTGGTGCTCGTAGAATGATTCTGGTTAAAACAATGAAGCACGGTTCGAGACGCCAACGAGCATTACAGTCCTGGTTGTCTTCTTGTCTTGAAGATTTACCCCTAAAGGCCCCCACACACTACACGCGCCACGAGCCGAGCCTTAGCAAACAAGCCGAGCCCCGAGCCAGTTCGTGTAGTGTGTGGGCATGTTCGAGCCGAGCCACGAGCCGCGCAATCAGGCTCGTGGCTCGGCTCGTGCTGATCTGTCACTTCCAGATATTTGGCCTGGCTTGCGGCTCGGCTCGGGTAGTGTGTGGTGGTAAAATAGCACGAGCCGAGCCTGCGGTCAGCTTAGTGCATAATGTTAACGAATTTTTATTTTTCAGAAAGTGTTTGATGTACGACGCACTATAGAATTTCAAGTGTGATAAAAGTATATTGAATAAAAGTGAATATGGATAAGAAAGATTTTCTTGTAGAATTTATTGAACTTTATCGGAGTTATCCTTGTCTCTGGAAAGTGAAAAGTCAAGACTATTCAAACAAATTAAAAAAAAACGAAGCATATGGTGTCTTGGTTTGTAAATATAGACAGGTCGATGATACAGCAACGAGAGACTCTGTGGTTAAACGCATAGCGTCGTTGAGAGCATCTTTCCGCAAAGAGTTCAGGAAATTAGAAAATAGCAAAAGATCAGGAGCAGGCACCGAAGACATCTACAAGCCAACATTGTGGTACTTTGACAATTTAATGTTTTTGAAGGACCAGGATATCCCTAGGACCGGAGCTTCAACTTTGGATGAGACTCTGGAGGCTTCAGAAGAAATAAATGTGGTAAGTGCTTCCTACCTTTTTATATAAAGTGTGAACCAAATATCCTTGAAGGAGAGTTATGTGATAGGACTCACTATAACGCATTGTTTGGGAATAATTTTTTTGTTACATATACCTTGTTGTTCGTTACTTTCACTTGCAAAATTAAAGTCGCATTTCAGATCCGAGACTGGCATTGCCAACGGTAATTAACAGACTTAAAATAGTAAGGAGGGAGGAATTATAGGCAGAAAATATTTTTCAAAAACTTTATTTTACAGATATTTGCTTCTTTGCCACTACATAGATTTCTTGTTTCAGTCTCTACTATGTATTTATTCATAAATGATAAATCTGCAGAAGGTTGAATTAAAGTAACATATACTGTAATGCACAGGATTCATTCATACTTTATCGTTTTGCCAAGAAAGAGCACCTTCTGTGTTGAAATAGGTCATAAATTTATTTCTAACCTCTTTTGCTTCCTGGGCTGGATTTCTTGTGAATGTTCTTTGCAGTTGTACCATGTTAATTTCAACTGAGCCAATGTCAGTCAGGTCTTCGTTGAGCTCTGGAGAATATGTGGAGCTGCATTTTTTTCTGAGAAAGTTGTGCAACACACAACATGATAGTACAATTTTCTGTATGTTTTCAACTTTCAAATTTATTGGGCGGGAAAAAACTCCGAATCGCGCGCACATTATGCCGAACACATTTTCGATCACTCTACGTGCTCTACTTAACCTATAGTTGAACACTCTGCGTTCCTGTGTGAGGTCCTTTTGAGTGAAAGGTTTTAGAAAATCCCTTCTCAAAGCGAATGCTTCGTCACCAATGAATACGTAGGGTAAGCAGGTGGTGCTTTGGGCTGGAATACTTGGATTTGGTATCTTAAGTTTCTCATCAACAAGGGCTTGTCCAAATTTTGTATTGTTGAGCACTCCACCATCAGATACACGGCCGTTTGTTCCAACGTCGCACATGAGGAACTCATAATTGGCATTTGCAAGGGCCAGTAACACGACGCTGTTGAAACCTTTATAGTTCCAGTAGTAAGATCCTGAATTGGGTGGTGGAGTGATGGCTACATGCTTGCCATCCAAGGCACCTAAGCAATTTGGAAAGTGCCACTTTGTTTCAAACTCTCTGCTGATTGTCTTCCACTCATCTTCACTTGTTGGAAACTGAAAAGAAAAAAGTAATATGTTGTTAGTAATTTAAAGGTAGTAAGGCAGTGTCGCAGCATGAGTGATGGTACAATGAAAAGAAAATTGTATACATTCATATTATATCTGAAGTAGATAATATTTCACGATCTTTCCTATTTGCCTGATTAATTTTATTGTAATTTTGAGAAGGATACTTTAAGTGTACTGGGATCATGATGAAGTATAATAATGACAACTACCGTCATATTTGCACATTTTTGGGAGAGGAACGAATCTAAAGGAATCCCACTGCGCAGATTTTGAATGCAATATTAATATTTCCTAAAATAATGAAATGTCATTCGATTATAACATGGTTCTTTTTTTTCAGTGCAATGATTCAGAGGTGACCACCATCGGTTGTGAAGAAACGACGAACTCGTCAATGAATTCTTCTGCAGAGTCTACCCCTTTGCCAACTCCTTCACCTAGTGCAAGCACGCCTGTTCCTACTGAAAGGCCTTCAAAACGACCCAAGAATAAACAGGCTGTTGTGTTTGACCTCATTGCAGAGCGACTCCAGGCAAAGAAAGATACGAATATCAACAGGTATGACTTACAGGCAAAAACCTGGGCGCAGGAACTCAAAGAAATGCCAGCAGACACTGCAACCGAAGCTATTAGGGTAATTAATGAAGTCATGTATCTGGCTAAGAAAGGAAACATTAACGAGCATACCAGAGTTCAGCAGCAAAACTATGTACCCATTAGTAGCTATCAAGGAGAAGTCCCTACGCAAAACACGTATTTGAAGCAAATGAAAGCAAGTCGACCGGAAACTTCGACGGCGGAACCCACTTATGCATCCCTGACCAATTTTCAGCAAGAAGCAGTCCCTGAGCACAACTTAGAAACATACTTTGCCAATTTCACAGGAGGCACTTATGAACAAAATGAATAAATACATTACGGTTACATTTTCTTTACTTTATGTATAAGGTATTCCAATAGAATTTTTTTTTCTTTATTTGATGGATAAGAATATTTCTAGAAACAAAGATTACTTTTTCTTGAGTAATATTATGATGGATAGAAATATCTTAATAAACAGAGATCTGTTTTTATTATTTCAACGGATATATGAATTTCAATAATCAAAGATTAATTTTTCGTTATTTTATGGATAGAAATATTCTAATCAACAAAGCTTCGTTGTTCTTTACGTTATGGGTAAGGATATTTGAATAAACAAAGATTAGTTTTTCTGTACTTTATGGATAAAAACATTTCAATAAACGAAGATTTGTTTTTCTTACCTTAAAGTAGTCTTTCTTCAGCACAGTGTATATAGCTTCACAGGTCTCAGGAATAAGTTGTCCCAATGCTTGAGGGGATATTAAAGTAGAAAATTTCAGGTCTTCATAAGATCTTCCAGTAGCTAAAAATCTCAACGTCGCAGTAAGCCGTTCGTGCGGAGAAATGGCATTTCTCAACAATGAATCCTTCCTTTTTATAAATGGGGTCACCATTGATAGCAATTCCAAGTACGTTGATTCATCCATTCTCAAGTAATTAGCGTAGTCTCGAGGCTCTAGTCTCAATTCCTGAATTAACTAGCCATGAGACAGTTCTCCCCTCTTCAATAGCCAAGACTTGCACCATTTAGACCTTTTTCGAGGTTGTTTAGCACTTAAGCAAATTGCAATCTCTAATAGGTCATCTGAATCTGAATCGGAGAAGTCCATGTTATCTCTAGAGAAAACACTTGCAAACTAATGCTCGGCTCGTGCAATGTGTGGGGAGGCAGAAAGCCCGAGCCGAGCCAAGCAGGCTCGCGCGAGCCTGAGGCCCTGCTCGCGGCTCGGCTCGTGGCGCGTGTAGTGTGTGGGGGCCTTAACAGACACGGGTAACATTTGTCGAGCAGCGACGGAAGCAGTTAGCAGTATCAATCATGCCGTACGTCACACACACAAACCGTGGTAAATTTAAGCTCGTCGATGATTATGGTTATATTTACTATCGTCAAAAGGAAGACCGGGAGGGAACAAAGGATACTGGCGTTGTGTTGATGTCAATAGATGCTCGGCTCGTGTCCACACAGAAAAAGGAGATGAAACCTACACTATCATTAAAAGTGTGAACGTCCATAACCATCCCACGAACGCTGAGGCTGGGAGGAAGGACACTCAAGGTATAAGAGTCAGAGCAACATGCCGCATACAATCCTATCAAGCCTTGGCAGGGAAAAGCTTGTTAGTGATCTTAACTTCATTTACGCTGCACAGAAGAAAAACGCCGATGGAACCAAGCAATACTGGCGATGTGAGGTCAATGCATGCAAGGCTCGTGTTCACACAACTGTAGGGGATGAAACCTTCACTATCATAAAAAGTGTAAACAACCATAACCATTCCCGCGGCCCCGCTGCACTCGACTTTCTACTCATGCTCATCCCTATACTGTCCAAACCCCTTATGCAAGAGTTAACCAGCATCTTCACTCTTTCATAAGAACATAAGAACGCAGGAGTCTACACGAGGCCGGTAGGCTTGTACTAGGCAGCTCCTTTGACCCTAAGCTCCCGTGTATCTAACCCCACCTAATATCGCTGTCCATGAATTTATCTAGTCTATTTTTGAATGTGACAATTGTATTGGCACTCACCACTTGACTGCTAAGCCCATTCCACTCATCCACCACCCTGTTAGTTAACCAATTTTTGCCTATGTCCCTGTTGAATCTAAATTTATCCAGTTTAAACCCATTACTTCGTGTCCTACCCAGTTCTCTTACCAACAAAACCTTATGAATGTCTCCCTTATTAAAGCCCTTCATCCATTTATAAACCTCGATCATGTCTCCACGCACCCTTCGCCTTTCTAGAGAATGCAAGTTTAACTGTTTGAGTCTTTCCTCGTATGGCAAGTTTCTCAACCCCTGAATCATCTTAGTCATCCTCCTCTGCACCGATTCTAACATTGATATCCATTCTATAGTACGGTGACCAGAACTGAACCGCATAGTCAAGATGAGGTCCCTTACGCTGATAAACTCTGGAACAATCTTCCTTCATCTGTATTTCCTCCTGCCTACGACTTGAACTCTTTCAAGAGGAGGGTATCAGGATATCTCTCCTCCCGTATTTGATCTTGCTTTCGGCCACCTCTTTTGTTTCTTTTTTAGGAGCAGCGAGTAGCGGGCTTTGTTTTATTATTGTTTTCATTTTTTGTGTGCCCTTGAGCTGCCTCCTTTGTAAAAAAAAAAAAAAAAAAAAAAAAACCCTGCGGCTGTGAAGGCGAGGGAGGCCATGGACGAGTTGAAAGCTGTTGCTACTTCCACTCAAGAATCCTCTCGTGCTTTGGTGGCTAAGTTTTGTCAAAATTGGATGAACATTCTCTGGCTCATGTGCCGTCCACGTCTACTATGAGCCGCTACGTGCGGCAGTGGCGATAGGACGCTCAACAAGCTCCTCCAATTCCCCAGACTCGCACACCAAGTTAGAGCCGGGTGAGATGTTTTTGCAGCATGATTCTGGCATTGAGGATGAGAATCGTATTCTTGTCTTTGCCTCTGCTCAGGGGTTGAGGGATCTTCGCTATAAGAGTTGGGGTTTTGATGGAACCTTCAAATGTTGTCCCAAAATCTTTGCGCAGCTCTTTACCATTCATGGTCAAGACGGAACATTTAGAGTTCCTCGAGTCTTTGCACTGCTTCCTAGCAAGACTGGAGAAACATACACTCGGGTTTTCTCCATTCTTAAGGATTTGCAACGAACTGAATCCTCAAGATGTGATGATGGCTTTTGAAATGGCTTCTTACAACGCCTTTGTTGCCTCTTTTGGTTATGCTTCTGTAACTCTGTCTTTTCCACTTCAGCCAAAACATATACAGAAAAGTAGTGGACTGCAATGAGAGGCAAAGGTACCATCGTGAGGATGAGTATGCTTTGAAAACGTTGTTTCCTGCTTTAGCTTTCTTGCCAATACAAGATGTAGTGGCTGGTTTTGAAGAGCTTGTTGATGATGATGATTTGCCTCAAGAACTTATTGATTACTTTGATGTAAATTACATTGGTTCTGAGAGAGGTCGTGGTCAGAACGGCAGAATGGTTCCCAGGGTTAAAACTGCTGATTGGAATGTGCGTGACAATCCACAATGCCCTTCAAAGTTCTGTAACGCAAACCCAACCTAACCTTTGGTCTCTTATCAAAGCACTGACAAAGGAAGAAGTTCTTGCAAATGGGAAAAGGATTAAGTTTGAACAGTCTGGATCAGTATGTAAGCCAACAACTGTTAGTAAGAACATCAAAATTCTCATTGAAAAATATGATCCGAATGAAAAGATTCGCTTCCTTCGTGCCATGGCTCATAATTTAAAGTTATTTTATATATTTTAGTAGTCCTCTTCTGAGTAGTAATGGAGTTTCATAAAAACATAAGAACGCAGGAGTCTACAAGAGGCCGGTAGGCCTGTACGAGGCAGCTCCTTTGACCCTAAGCTCCCGTGTATCTAACCCCACCTAACTAACGTAACTAACGCGACGAAAATACAGCCAAGGGAACGAATCACCCGAGGGGACCAATTCTCCAGGAATGAATAACCCGGGGGTGATTCAACCGGGACATTTCACCCGGGGACGAATCACCCTCGCACCGACCCCAACACATCCTCCCCTTCCCAGCCCCAACACACCCTGCCCTTTCCAGCTCCAACACCCTGCCACACCCTGCCCTTCCCAGCCTCAACACCCTACCCTTCCCAGCCCGCCGAGGTTATAAATATACCTCCAACTGCTAACCCCGACAGTCTCAATCAAAGGCAGTTCACTCTCCGAGGACGCAAGCGCTCTTCACTTGTCCGAGCAACCAGGATTCACCAAGGGGTCTGACACACACACACACTTACATACACACATATCCACATACCCATTCTCACGTGTATATATATTTGTGTTCCTTATGTGTAATTCTAACTCTCAACTAAACACCTCAGTGAACCAATATTTCGTTCCACAATTGTAATAAATTTTTGGTTCCTCAAAGGTAATTCTCATACTTGATTCCTCATTTATAATTGTAACTAACTAAACACCTCAGTGAACCAAACCACTTACTCTTGTCATTATAGCATTGCCTATTTTGTCATATGTTCTCTTCTGATGTCAAGTAATTAGTTGTCTTATTAGGTTATTAGACCTAATAAGTTTTAATAAGTAAAATTACAATTTACTTTCACTTCACCTTACAATTATGTTATGTCACAGTTAGCTATATGTTCAAAACAAATCAACCCCTAGATGTCAGTTAACTGTATTTATAACTTAAAGGGTTATTGTGTTATCTCGTCAATTTCAATCAAGTGGAGAAAGCGGGCAACGGTACACCGGACCTGACGAGAGATTGCAGTTCGTGCCCTTACCACAAAACATAACACTTATGGCAGTTACTATAAAAACTGATAATATAAAAGGTTAACTCTCGAGGTCCTTTTTCTTACACGTATTTACATCCAAATTACGTGTACTCTGTGTCGACAATTGGCCGCCGCAGTCGCCATGTCCCGGGGGTGGGGGAGCATATTTGAGGAAAATTACTCTAACCGAAATTTACATTACCTAACCTCTAACGGTGGGGCTTCACCCCCCTCGACCCCACTTCCGACCAGGGGCGGCTGTGTCCCTTTTCTCTCAATACCATGGCGATCGCAACTGAAGCAAATATTTACAAAAAAAAAAAAAAAAAAAAAAAAAAAAAAAAAAATCTTGAAAAGGTGGTTTGCGACGGGAAAGCAATACGGCAATGTGTTCTATGGACACTAAAACATTCATAGAGCACCAAGGTTTTCGTTACCGAGACTGGTGACAATCTAAAAATACCCCCTTTTCATCCTGCCCTGCCCTGCCCTATCCAGCCTGCCAGTCTCTGCCCTTCCTAGCCTGTCCCGCCCTGCCCTTCCCAGCCTCAGCACACCCTGCCCTTCCAAGGCTCAACATACCTTGCCCTGTCCTGCCTTCAAAGCCCCAACACACCCTACTCTTCCCAGCCCCAACTCATCCAGCCCTGCCCTGCTCTTCCCAGCTCCAACTGTTGCTCCGCCACCAACTCCTCTCCCTGGACGTGACCGCGTTCAACCTGACCATCTGCGCCTCACCTGCCCTTTCCTCAAGAAGACACAAATAGTAAGTATTTCCCCTAGTTGGTACAGCCTAGCCAAAATGTGGTATACTAGTACAATATATATTGGATGAAGAGCCGACTACTTTGCTGGAAACTGACATAGTATGGAGGCAATGCGTTTATGTTGAATGAGAAGAGTCAGGCGCTACTGAGGGTTTTGAGACCTCTAGATTGGAGGTAAAACATGTGTACATAGTATGCGATGTAGCAGAGGGAGTTATGGGAGGCTCTCCCATCAGGTAAATCGCCGCACAACTAAAGGGGGATTGCTGGAACTTCAGAGTACATGCTACTTTAGTGTTCTATGTATACTGTAAATAGAGCAGGGTATGGCAGAGTATTTCCACGAGAAACTGGCGGGTGCGGGGTGAGCCCAGCCCCACACTTTGCCACACACTCAACACCTCTCGCCTCCTCTCATATGTCAGCTATTTACTACCTGTAAATTAATTTAATTAAATAGTTGGATAATCCAATAAGGTCATACAGTGTTGATATTATTTTTGGTATAATAACAAAGGTATGTCAGCTAATTAATATTTGAAATTGTGTAAAAGAATGTATATATCAAATAAGGCTGTACGGTGCTATGCATGAATTTAATAACAATATGAACAAACTGTTTTAGAAAGAAAGCCTAAAACAGATTATATACTCAATGTTAGGTTTGGTAGCGCTGTGGCAAGAACATGTGATATAGCCTCCGTGGTCTAGTGGTTATTGTAGTCAGAGCTAAGCCCAAAAAAATTCCATCCCAGCTGGGAAGGAGTCTGAAAGATGACAGAAGGGGTAACATGCTTGTGGGAAAAGTTTGGGTCCTGCAAACTAACTACATGTCACACCACTTTCAGGAATATGGAAGGGAAGAAACCAAGGAAGGCAAACTTCTCTGAAGCTGAAGTGTTGGCCATGGGCACGGCCATCCGTGCCAACTATGACGTATTATTTGGAAAGTTGTCCTCCGGGACAACGCATTATACAAAAATGGCAGCATGGGCGGAGTCCTAGACGCTGTCAATGCTGTGGGGCGGGTTCACCGTGACATCGTGGAAATTCGCACCAAGTTCAAACACTTTAAAACTGATGTGAAAAAAAAGGGCGAAGGAGCTTCAGTATCAAAAAGGAACAGGTATGTTGATATATTATCACTGGAGAGCGTTATGATATACAAAATGTTTTTTATTCTCTGATATGTGCCGATACTAACCAAGACAAATTTTTCCGGCAAATATCTCCCTCTCTATTAACAGTGTAAGGTAGTCAGTGGGATGATGTTAACGTTATATAAACCGCCTGCTAAATGTTACTATTCATCATTGTCCCTTATTCTTAGGTGGCGCCCCATCACAAAAGGTGACGTGTTCAGCGGCGGAGGAAGCAGTGCTGAGCTTGATTCCTGCAGCGGCCATCACGGGCATTCCTCACCCAGACCAAGTGGCACTAACACATGAAAATATATTTACGTTACGATCAGAAATATGATTCTTACTGAATGATAAGTTATCCATTAAATATTGTTGTGTAATACTAACTACACATACAATATCTTCAGCTAACAACAGTGTACACCAGAAAGTCAAAATGTACACACATTTATATTGTTGCATTATACATTTACCTCCTATAAAACAATAAGTTAGGTCCAAGTTTCACATTTGAAAAAGACCTAATATTTGTTATATATTTTTAGTCTTATATCAACAGTAAATATTAATTTAATTTATGATATTTAGTATCTAGGAGCTAGGAGACAAATTCCTCAAGGCTCCCGGGAGGATGTAGAAACTTAACAGTGGTTTAATAATACCGCTGTACAGCATTTATATGTTGTGATTTCCTTACAGAATACCAGGGTGCTGCAATGGCTTTGGAGGAGGAGGAGGAGGAGGGGGAAGTGGAGTGGAGGCAGGTGCAGCCCGCCATCGAGGCTGCAGCGATGGGTCTGGCTGAGGCCCTTGATGACCACGCATATGAGTCGTCTATGGGCACCCCAAGCCAGCCCTCAAGGCACTCGCTCAACGAGCCACCACCCCTAAGTCCGCCCAGCCAGCCACACTCCCACCCGCCAAGACGGGTACCGGAGAGGTACACCACACCACACACATGCGCAGACCTACTTCAGCAGATGTTCGAAGTGCGTCAGCCGATCAACAATTCAGTTGAAAGACTGAACAACATGTTGGAGCGGGGGATTGCTCGTGCCGGTGCTGAAATTACAGCTGCCATACGGTTTAGTGCAGGTAAACTGGCACAGTAATGTGCCTGTTTATCTGCAGCGGCCGCCTGCAGAGACTTGGTCTCTGCAATTGTCGTTATCTGGGTAGCCAGGAGATTTATCCCCCGACTAGCCAAAGACCCAACTGTGCGGTGGACTTTCCCGATGCCTTCACATTGGGCGAGCCCACCGTCAGTGACGGGTGAAGAGCAAAGCCTCCCTGCGAGTCTCTGCCCTGCGAAGAGTAGCAGGATCCCTCGACACACGGGGCATCCTCACTCTACAAAGCCCAGATACGATCGTATCTCAAGAGTACGGTGCCCTGTGCTGGATGTCGAGTGCTGCCACCCACATGCAGAGGCTCGACGCAGTGCAGCGACGTGCACTGCGTCTGGTGGAGGCCAGCGAGCACCTTGAGGAGTCGTCTGCCACCGTGACATTGCTGGAACACCGCCGAGACGTCTCAGCACTGGTGGTGTGCCACAAAGCCCAGGTGCAGGGGGTTCCCCACCTCAGCACATTGAGGCTTCCTCCACGCGCTGCCCAAAGGTTCACCCGGAATGCACTCTCCAGTGACCAGCTTGAGGAGGTGCCTCGATCACACTCCAGACAGCACCAGCGCCCCTATACAGCCAGGACCACGTGCCTGTGGAACATGTTCACGGCAGCCACTCCCCAAGTGGAGAACATGAACACGCAACAGAACAACCAGAATGGGGATTAGATCCTGTCGAGTTGCCCAGACTTCTCTACAGGAAGGTTTGCGTACACTTGAGGGATTGAAAGGCTGTGTTGG
The DNA here is from genome assembly GCF_024679095.1 of Eriocheir sinensis. NCBI lineage: Eukaryota > Metazoa > Arthropoda > Malacostraca > Decapoda > Varunidae > Eriocheir > Eriocheir sinensis. The sequence continues at coordinate 4,708,316 of NC_066572.1, forward strand.
GGTTGAGGGTGTCGCTGCCCAGCAGGACCTCTAGGGCTGGCCTGTGAATGCGGAGTTTTGTTAGGGATGCTCTAAGGTTGGTGCGGAGGGAGTGGAATCTTGGGCAGTGGAGTAGGTGGTGTTCTGGAGCCATATCCACGAAAGTGTCTAAGGCCGATGCTACTTAAGCACAAAATCATACATAGCTTATGGTCAACGAGTTAGGGCCGTCGTAACTTATCGTGCTTAGACCATTCTCTGTTGATGTCGCTCGTCTCGCTAGAACGCACAGCGAGCAAAATTTCGACATGAATCATGTTAAATAAAACATAGTTATACTTACATTTTCTTTGTTTTTTATTTTAATAATTTTACAATACAATTTTTGACCAAATAACACGGAGTGAATGACAGTATTTCTTGGAAAAGAAAAATATTAAAATACATTCCCGTTGGAAACGAGAATTTGTGTAAACAAACAGTCACCAGCTCAGTCACCAGCCTCACGTCCTATACTGTACAACCTGCCTTCGGCGTTGTGTGTTCCAACTCTACCAGATCTCCTCCTGTCCTACAATACCAGGTAAGGCTTGAAGGTATTAAAAATATTGCTTAATGGTATTTTATAGGAAAACTTGAAAAGATCATTCCAGTATAAGTTAGTCAATTCGTTCACATGGTGGAGTCAGTTTGCCCACTCGGTTGAGTCACTTCACCCTTTCTCGATTAATTCCTTTGGTTTTTGTTAAGTTACGGTAATATGCCCTAAGACGAAAAAGAAGTGCACCACTTGAAATAAGACATGTTTTTCAGACACTTCTTCTATACCCTTTTTTGTGCAAATAACTCCACGTGTTCAGCGGGCTACCAACGGTTACGAGTGCGTGATTGTGAGGTTGAAGATGGGGTTTGAGTTTAGCTACAATACTTAAAGAAGGTGATATTTAGCAATAAGAAATGCACAAATGGTTGTATTTTAACAGAAATAACACTCTTGGGGAAATTCCCTAGGGTGCTGTTTCTAAGTCGTTGCACAAGACAACAGTCACATTTCTGTGTTGTGTGCATAACAGTACAACCATTTGTGCTTCTATTGCTATCTGCACATATGATGTATATGTTAATATTTACCATTGGTTAAATTTAACATATGTGCGAATGATACTTAACCTAACTAACCTAACCTAGACCTTAGCCTAACCTAACCTATAGTGACATGCATTTCTTAAGAGTATTCGCTGCAATATGTTTTACTTTTATAAATCAAATAACGTTTTACCACATGATTTATGTAGTCAATACTACTTGCAGGCAAAAGAACTCATGAGTGTGGGTGAAATGACTTACCTTTTTTTGGGCAAACTGACATGTGAGCGAAATTACTGTAATCCATCTAACCTACATCATCATGTGGATCTGCTCATTCTGGCTATCTTTAATTATATATATATGTATATATATATATATATATATATATATATATATATATATATATATATATATATATATATATATATATATATATATATATATATATATATATATGGTAAAGGTTCAGCAGAGCTACAGCGCCTTAATTTGGCTCTAATTTCTTCCACTCCGTACAAATTTTATGAATATTTAAATCCTTGCAGTTGTCCAACGATGGAAGCCACTCCACCCAGTAAACGGAAGAGGAAGGCAAACTGGGGGGAGAAAGAAACTTTCCGCCTGGCAGAACTGTACATGGATGAGGTACAAACCTTGAAGTCCAGCTTCAAGATGCCGGGAGTTTCTAACAGGAAGAAACATGAGATATGGGAACAAATAGCCGAGGAGTTGAATAACTCATTCAACAACTACAGGACCTCGGCTGAAGTGAAGAAACGCTGGTTCTTCATAAGTTCCCGGTCTCGGCAAAAAATCCAGCGATTCCGTGAGGAACGGAATAAGACAGGTGAGTTAATTTTCTAATTTTGTTTAAATCTTATCTAACGGTGTTATACACTTAACAGACCGAACTTAAAATGGTACACCTCCATATCGAGAAATTAACTGAGTTCACGGAAATGCATTTTTTTCTCATTCATCCATTAACTTATTACATTTTTTATCTCAGCTGAAAACTATAGATTTTCAGGACGTACCTGTCCTCTACAACCTTTGTATTCAGAGAATGCAGTATACATTACCATGTGTCCATTTTTAGGTGGTGGTCCTCCTCCCCCTCCACTGGATCCCATTGACGAACTAATTGAGGATATTCTGGGACCAGACAGCAAAACAATAATGGGTGAGCCTCAAGTCGATGATCTGATGGATGTCCTGCGTGCTGACATGTGAGTAGTTATTTCTTTCCTGTGTTCATTTTATATGAATCACTCCCCTGCTCTACCCTTTACCGCTTCCTTAAACTGACTCCACTCCACCTCAACGACACCTACCTCTTTGTCTCTTTCTTCCCTTCATTCTATACTCAAATTCTGCAGCTTTACCTCTTTGCTCAACTCCCTAATTTCTCTGAACCTCTCTTAATTTTACCCCAAATACTAGAACATAGATTCTAATATATGCTTATTTTTCAATCAAAGCAATGTTATTAAAATAACCATTTTGGGTAAAAAATTACTTCCATATTCATATTTCTATTCATTGTGATTAAGGCTTCATTCAATAAAAAGAAAGGAAATTACTGTCAGTCAGTTGTTTATATCATTCATTAATTGAAATTTTTTTACACAAGGCGCCGGCCAAAGGCACAGCAAAAATTAGTAAAGAATATAAGATAGATTGTGTTCATGTAAGGTAATATAGTGATAGATTATATAATGTAGTATACTATTCTAGGAGTGATTTCACTATGCTGGCAGGTGTGTCCTTGCATCTTCCAAGCTTGTACACCATGTAATGATTAAATCCATTGCTTGCAGAAAGGACGTGAGACCTGCTGCAGGAGGAGCAACAGCAGATCCGTTGGTCGGTATCAATAGCGAATCTGCAGATGCACCAACTGTAATATGTTGATGCATCTGCAGAAGAAGCGCTTCCCTTCATCCACCCCTCAGAAGATCCCACCACGGGACAAATGGGAGCTGTAAAGGCAGTGGAGTCTGCTGCCCAGGAACACAAGGCAGCTGCTCAGGCAGTGGCATCCGCTGCACGGGCCCAAGAGGCAGCTGCCCGAGCACAGGAGTCCGCTGCGAGGGCCAAGGAGTCCGCTGCGAGGGCCAAGGAGTCCGCTGCGAGGGCCAAGGAGTCCGCTGCGAGGGCCAAGGAGTCCGCTGCGAGGGCCAAGGAGGCAGCTATGCGGGCCAAGGAACAGGCTGCCAAGGAGAAAATTGAGGCCATGAGGCTTAAAGCTAGATACTATAAATTTAAACTAGAAAATAATTAAATATACAACCAAATACTACTTCTGTTATTTCTAACATTATTAAACTATTATAAGCTTAGTTCTCATATGTATTGTAATTTGTACTTATACTGACACTGTTTTTTTTGCATAGTTTCTGACTATACAATTAGAATTTTGACTGTGGAAAGATATACTATGGTGAAGCTTTCTAGTCTCCTTTTTAGAAAACAATCATAAGAAGGTCATCAGAAATTGTGGTTAGGAGATGAGAGACTATGCTAATGGGAATTTAAATTTATCATAATGCATTAAAAGGTAGGAAACATTACCAAGGTAGGTACACGAGGCCCTGTTGGAGGACGTTCCATCAGTCCTCATTGCTGAGAAGAGAAATGATGACATTAAGAGAAATGTATAAAATCAATGTGAAGCAAGTATACTTATTTATCTATTTTTATCGATCATATCTATTTTTCCATCTCTCACCTGTTCACCCATCCGTCCCACTCCCCACTACCACCTTCATCTCATTAGTGATCTTCCAATAAGTAATTAATTAAATTAGAACATAATACCAGTTTCTCTTGCAAAGATTCAACTTACTTGAAATGCAAGGTGCAGACTGCATCCTGATAGGCACGACCTCATTACGGTGACCACCGGGCGCATTGGCAGGTTCTTCTGCAGCATCATTTAATGGCACTGGGACTTGTGCCTCTGCACCCATTGGTTGCTCGTCATCCAGAGGAAGAGGAAGATTCCTATCCTTGCAAATATTGTGCAGCATTCCACACACATGAATGATTTTGCACACCTTGAGGGGGGGCCTCAATCGTACCTCACCATGCAAAACATGAAATCGGCGTTTGAGTTGTCCAATTCCACGTTCAACAATACTGCGTGTAATTTTGTGAGACCTGGATGAATAACAATGGTAATTAATTGTAATTAATTGTTGTACGTTGTTGTCCTAGTGGTAATCTTGTTGAGTTAGTCTACACTTCATAGCCTAATCACTAAAAACCCTTAAATAGACAGAAATCTACCAGGAAAAAATAGTTTCGTCCTCACAAATGAGAAGCAGCAGCGGCACACACTCACAGTACACGCAGCCATAGGAATTTCCTACTGGAAACGAAACTAAAGATCATTAAGCCCTTGGATCGTAACCTAGCCACTCGATAGTAACCTAGCCACTCGATAGTAACCTAGCCACTCGATAGTAACCTAGCCACTCGATAGTAACCTAGCCACTCGATAGTAACCTAGCCACTCGATAGTAACCTAGCCACTCGATAGTAACCTAGCCACTCGATAGTAACCTAGCCACTCAATAGTAACCTAGCCACTCGATAGTAACCTAGCCACTCGATAGTAACCTAGCCACTCGATAGTAACCTAGCCACTCGATAGTAACCTAGCCACTCGATAGTAACCTAGCCACTCGATAGTAACCTAGCCACTCGATAGTAACCTAGCCACTCGATAGTAACCTAGCCACTCGATAGTAACCTAGCCACTCGATAGTAACCTAGCCACTCGATAGTAACCTAGCCACTCGATAGTAACCTAGCCACTCGATAGTAACCTAGCCACTCGATAGTAACCTAGCCACTCGATAGTAACCTAGCCACTCAATAGTAACCAAGCCACTCAATAGTAACCAAGCCACTCGATAGTAACCTAGCCACTCGATAGTAACCTAGCCACTCAATAGTAACCTAGCCACTCAATAGTAACCTAGCCACTCGATAGTAACCTAGCCACTCGATAGTAACCTAGCCACTCGATAGTAACCTAGCCACTCGATAGTAACCTAGCCACTCGATAGTAACCTAGCCACTCAATAGTAAACTAGCCACTCGATAGTAACCTAGCCACTCGATAGTAACCTAGCCACTCGATAGTAACCTAGCCACTCAATAGTAACCTAGCCACTCGATAGTAACCTAGCCACTCAATAGTAACCTAGCCACTCGATAGTAACCTAGCCACTCAATAGTAACCTAGCCACTCAATAGTAACCTAGCCACTCAATAGTAACCTAGCCACTCGATAGTAACCTAGCCACTCGATAGTAACCTAGCCACTCGATAGTAACCTAGCCACTCAATAGTAACCTAGCCACTCGATAGTAACCTAGCCACTCGATAGTAACCTAGCCACTCAATAGTAAACTAGCCACTCAATAGTAACCTAGCCACTCAATAGTAAACTAGCCACTCGATCGTAACCTAGCCACTCGATAGTAACCTAGCCACTCAATAGTAAACTAGCCACTCAATAGTAAACTAGCCACTCGATAGTAACCTAGCCACTCGATAGTAACCTAGCCACTCGATAGTAACCTAGCCACTCAATAGTAACCTAGCCACTCGATAGTAACCTAGCCACTCGATAGTAACCTAGCCACTCAATAGTAACCTAGCCACTCAATAGTAACCTAGCCACTCGATAGTAACCTAGCCACTCAATAGTAACCTAGCCACTCAATAGTAACCTAGCCACTCGATAGTAACCTAGCCACTCAATAGTAACCTAGCCACTCGATAGTAACCTAGCCACTCGATAGTAACCTAGCCACTCAATAGTAAACTAGCCACTCGATCGTAACCTAGCCACTCGATAGTAACCTACATTGCCCCAAGTAGATAAATCTTTAATAAATCACTGTCAGTTACCACCCAGACAATACACCTGAGGGTATGTTGCGGCTGCTCAATGGGCGTTTGCCCGAAATAGGTAAATCTTTAAAAATCACTGTCAACATGATAAATAATTTGCGATGGGTATATATGGGGTTCAAATTGCTCAGGATGAAAAGCTCTATCAGATGAGAAGGGTAAGTAAAGCCATCTCGAGACTGGTGTACGAGTAAAAAAATACCTAATGTTCATATGATGAGTTAGTGGTTATCAAAGTTTCAGCAAAAAATATACAGGACAAAATTTGGGACTCAACTCTCAGTGGCCGATTCTCAGGCAAATAGTAATTTAACTTTGAGCACAGGTTAAGGTTTTTAATGCATAGGGCGTTGAGTCAGATTTAGTACTAAATACACCCCATTCCCAGTGTTAGTTCTTACCAGTCTCACTGACTAAACTACTTATAAACGTTATATCAAAGTCCTAAACCAAAGTAACCTTGATTTCACCTCCTGCCAGAAAAATATTTAAATGTTTTAGTGCATGTTATATATATATATATATATATATATATATATATATATATATATATATATATATATATAAATATATATATATATATATATATATATATATATATAACTTATGTTACCAAGCCCAATACTATCTTTCCGAAATGAAACTTAATCCAACCTAACCAAACTTAACCTAACTACTACTAATACTGTCTACTACTACTACTAATACCACTGCTGCTGCTGCTGCTACTGCTATCAATAATAATAATAATAATAATAATAATAATAAGACAATGTATTTACCTATTATATCGTGACTGAGGTCCAGGCAGTGGACGCAGATAAGGTGTAAGGAGCCATGTCTTGCAGGGGTACCCACTGTCTCCAAGCAAGTGACTTCCTGCTGGCACATATCCTCCGTCAAACAATCTTGACAATCCACTGCTGTTCAAGATACGTGCATCATGCACTGACCCTGGCCACTTGGCAAGAATGTCCAATATTCGATAATTGGCATCAAATACAACTTGGACATTCATGCTGTGATACCCCTTCCGGTTCACATACACTTCTTCTTGATCCCTCGGTGCCACAATTCGGATGTGTGTGCCATCAATGGCACCTACGATGTTAGGGAAATTGGCTATAGCAAAGAATTCTGCTTTCTTTCGGTCAGCGCTGTCTTGGGTGACAGGAAAAGTTATGAACCTCTTGAGGACATTAACATCTGCAAGGGCGTCTATAGTTTTACTGATGGCTCTGCTGATGCTGGACTGTGAGGGGCCAAGGTCATCACTGCTACATTGTTGCATTTTGCCAGTAGCAAGATATCTTAAGGTTATGAGAACCTTCAACTCCGGGGTGAGCGGGTTAGACCTGTTGGTATCACTCTTCAGCGCTGCCCTTACAAGGTTGGTAACAAATAATATACCTTCCCGGTCTAACCTGTACCTCTTGATGAGCTCAGCATCATTAAGTTCATTTAGAACGTCCTTTCTAAGGTAATTATTCCCTGGCTGATGTGGTTGTTGCTCGTGGCGCTGCCATCTTGATTGTTTACGTTCAAATCCATCGTCCTTAAGGGCTGGTAAGACAGGGTCCAGCCTGTTTTACCGCTAAGCACGATGTTAGGGCCGTCGAAAAATTTTATGTACGACGTCAGGCAAGTTAGGCACGATAGCCGCCATTTTATTTTGCTATGGACGACGGCATCGGCCTAAGACACTTTCGTGGATACCGGCCCAGGTGTCAGGTTGTGTGGGGCACCACGGGCAGTGTGAGTCCTGGACTATGTTCAGTCTGTGCAGGTGGGCGTTGTGGCGTGTGTGTCCAATCCTTAGACAGCCTTTTGAGATTCTTATAGTACTTCAGTAGAAGTAAATATTTTTGGAGGCTGCAAAAACTGATGACTGTGTTGATGTGTTATATAATGATTTGCGTAGGTGATATTTTTCAAAATTAATTCGCTTAGAGGGAACATTCAGAATCAAGACCCTCGCTGCTAACGGGTTAAACAAGAACTGAAGAAGGATCTGGAAGGAGAAAAACTTGCCCTTTTAGTAGATGAGTCAACCGAATTTGGGACAGTGAACTATTTATGCACTGCAATACGTTACTGCAGCAAAAAGGAAAAGAGAATAGTAACAGTTTGTTGGTCTCATTCCTGTCAATGACGCAACAGGGAAATCATTATTAAAGCTGCTGTTACAAATCTAGTTTTAGAACTTGTTAACTGCATTGGCTTTGCCAGTGATGGTGCCTCAGTTATGACTGGGATTAATAACTAGTTTGGACCCGAATACAGGAGCCGCCTCCAGAGTGTGTGCAAGTAAAATGTATTTGTTACTCTCTAGTACTGTGTGTGCAGCATCCATTTGAGAGGCTGCCTTCATGCTTGGGAGTTTTAATTTCAGAGATACCAAAATGGTTTTCTAAGAGCACAGTAAGGAGAGCAGCTTACAAACAACTGTTTAAGATAATGGACCTAACTGAAGAAAAGAAAGGAACCTCACTGTCAGAGGCCCGTCCACACTATGCATCATGATGCGCGCAGTGTTGAATGGACGCGTTGAAAAACGAGGTTTTCAACACGATGCAGCGTAATGAACGCACTGATGGACTGTTGCCATTTCAATGCGACGCGCAGTGTTGCACCAACCATCGTAACGGGAGTATGGCGTGACACTTTTCCTGTGATGGTTCAGTCATCATCCGCGCTTGCTTCCGCCAAACCCATCGAGTGGACAAGGAGCAATACATTATATTTTATTGTTACTGAAGCAACATCCATCCATTTGGAACATTAAATGCAAGGAGTACAAGATGAGGAACATCAGGAGTGCAAACTTGGAAACTATAAAAAACAGACTTGTCGAGTTTTATGAACTGTATAGTACGGAATGAGGATATCAATAAAAAAATGCACACACTGAAGACACAGTTCCACAGGGAAATGTCTGCCATGAAAGCATCAAAAAAGTCTGGAGCTGGCACGGAAGACATCTACACTCCGGAGTTGTGGTGCTTTGATAAGCTGCTTTTCCTGGCCGAGGGAGAACTCATACGTGCATCCACTTCCAACTTGGATGAAGGAGACACTACTCAACAAGTTCATAATTTTATGTGTACACCAGCAATAATAAAATTTTCGTACATATAAAGATAAAGATATGCCAAAGAAAGATTTTACTCTCTCTCTCTCTCTCTCTCTCTCTCTCTCTCTCTCTCTCTCTCTCTCTCTCTCGTCTAGTAGACTATATGTCGCACTTACGTTGCTGCCAGACTAGGCTATAAAATTATTTCCCCACATACGTTGCTGCCGTGACACAGCTCCTTCCTCACTGAAATATTCCATGAACTCTTCCTGATGTCTTTTGTTTCATTTGTGGGATGTCTCTATAATCTCTCCACGGGAAGAAGCTGCCTACTATCACGCCATGCCCCCGGTGTTACCACTCCATCTGCAATATTCCCACCGTCAAAGCTAATCAATCGGTGACTGACTCGCGAGGATGAGTTGCGTTGTGATGCACTTCAGTCTGGACGCTAGTGTATTGTTTTCAACACCACTACTGCATCACATGGCTGCTACATGATGCATAGTGTGGACGGGGCTTAACCCATCCGCACTTCAGAGGTTTGTGTTGCGGGAATTTTGTGGTCACACCTGATATGTACCGCTTATTTTGATCTGCGAATATGTATGGAGGTGAACATGTAGGTGATGATGTGATTGACTATGTTTGAACACTAGTTGTATTTCCTTGGTTACCAAAGTCTGGTGCTATAATGCAGGAAAAATATAATTGGCATTTTTTGTTGCTCATGAAAAGGATTATATTTTTTTTACATTGTTTGTGGAAAAAAAATATGAACCATGAAATTTACATGCTACAGTGAACTATAATTTTGATTTAATTTTCGTTTTTCATTAAAAGGATTATGAAACAACTTTCCTTCTGCTACCTCATATCTTTTTTGTCCTTATCCTCTGCCTTTCCTTCATAATTTCCTTTGTTCCTTCCTCTCTATTTTCATTCCTTCTTATCTTCCTCCCTTCCCTTCTATTTTCCTTCCTTCTTTCCCTTCTTCCTTTCTTCCCCTACAATTTTTTTTTGTCCTCTATTATCTTCCTTCCTTCCGTCCTTCCTTCACCATTTTATTTTTAATTCCTCATATGTGTATGTTCCTTGGTGACCCTTCCGGTATTTTTTTTTTTTTTCATTATTCCTTATTTTATTCTTTTGTGTTCTTATGTTCGTTTCGCGCTTCCACTGATAATATATATATATATATATATATATATATATATATATATATATATATATATATATATATATATATATATATATATTTTTTTTTTTTTTTTTATTATTGATTTTGTTCCTCGGCACTACCACCAATGAGAAGATTTTACTATTATTTGACTAACTTTTTACATTAAGTTATTGAGTGCGTATGATCTTTTACTGAGTACCACTCTAGCTCAGTGTTCAGGACATATCGTAGAGTATTTGGTAAATTTAGAATGGGAATGATGGCGTTTGGCTTTTTTTACTGCACATTTTTGGCTCCTTTCTGTAGTGCATCTGGCCTTTTGGGCTCTTTTTCTTGTTGCCTTTGGATTTTTCTGCTTCAGTAATCTGGCAACCCTGTTCGAGGGCACTGCTCGATCGTGTTGACGGGGCTTAACGCAGAGCATTCGCCATTCTCTTAATCATTGCCTCTTCCGTCAAAATGGGCCTCTTGGCTGGCGTGTAGCTGTGGATATCACCGTCATGCATCCTGATTCTCATGGCTTGGGTGAACACTGAAGCCCTTGCCCGTGCCTGCCGCCGCTTGTGCAGATGAATGGATCGGCGACAGGCAGAGGCTATAGCCTGGTTAATAACTTTTTTCAAGTCTCCGCCTGTAGCGCCAGTAGGCTTTCTTCAGGGGCATGGTGGTCGGCCCAAGCCCGTCATGGCGCAGATCATTTTTATAGTGGCGCCATTTATGCTAGGCTCATGCTGCCCCCCAGAACTCATTCTTGATTCACTTGGACGGTTTCTTCTTGAGTCCGGGTGGTCATCAGGACAGCATGTGGGTAGTCTTAGGCCACTCGAAGGTGACTGAAAAATCCCAGGTAGTAGCGGGCGGATTCGGACCGACGTCGTCCATGGCGCGGTGAATGCGGGGCCCACACACTAACCACTCAGCCACCATTTTCTAATAAATATATAAGAAAATTATTTCCGGTAAGATAAATAAGATTCAATTATTATCGCAACATTAGCCGGGTTAAACAGTCAGCAAATTATTAGTTCAGAAATATATTCATACAGTACTGCACTATCCATGAAACAAGCTTCAGCCAGGAGCTCAGCAAGTTCTGCGACAATAATTATTATTCCTTGTGACAATCAGAATGGGTATTGACTGACTGAATCATTACATAACATTTTTTTAAGAAAATGTTTCTTATCCTGTAGCAAATTTTAGACTCGTATAATTGTGCGAATTGTGGCGATGAAACAATTAACCTGATACTCCTCCGGCGTTGTGCGATGGGAGAGGCCGCTTCCAGGTTTGTCACGGGTGGAGCGTTTCCACATTATCTCTGAACCCATAGTGATACGATAGAGATTGGTACACCAATCTAATCTCCTCTCCTAATAAATCAGCTTCCTCGAGATTGGGAGTTTTGTTTCGTCTCCATTATATTTTCATCCTCACAGATCATGTCCATAAATAGGGGCCTTGTCCGCCCTCGTCCAGGGTATGCATCTCGTGTGTGTGTGTGTGGGTGGGGGGGGGGCCTCCATACATAGTAGTCAAAGGCTCTACGTCAACTCCTTCTCTTACTAGCAGTCTTCTACCTCTTAAATTCCGCCGCAATGTTGCCTCTTAAATCGTTATTTCAATGCTGACTGCTCTTCCGAACTTGCTAACTACACGCTTCTCCCCCTCGCGTGGCCACGCTGCAATACAGTTGCTACTCTAGTTCATCCCTCTACTGTACAAATTCTAAGGGCAAGGGTTAACCAACATCTTCATTCTTTCATCCTTCTCACTGGTACTACTCTGGAACAGGCTGCCTGCCTATCTATGTGTTTCCTCGTGCTTACGACTTGACCTCCTTCAATAGGGGAGTATCAAGGCGCCTCTCCACTTGAAATTGATATCTCTTTTTGCTGTGTATTGCAGCTGCTGTTGCTGTCCGAGGATCTGTGGTATCCTGCAGCAAGCTTCCCCAAAGGTGTTAAAGAATGCGCAGCTCAACACTAGTAGGTTCTTATTGCTAGAGACAAGTAAGTGACGTTCCGAGCGAGCGAGCGTGCGCTAGCCGTGAGACCTGGGAGCCGACTAAACGAGAGGCGGACCGCGGACGAGGCCGCCGAGCGCCGAGCGGGCAGAACGTTGCCACATCTCTCCGGGTTGCCACGTCATTAGTCTAAACTGTATACATAGTGACGTGGTACAAAAGGAAGTGCAGAAATATACATATAATATGAATATTAGTGAGGGAAAATGATTACAAATAAATAGGGAACATGTCTCACACCACTTATCTACAGTTTTGGCCACTCTTCACTGCTCTCTTATATAGGAGGAGGATAGCGGGTAGTTTTTATTATATGTTTTTGCCCTTGAGCGGTTTCCCTTACTGTATACAGGGTGATTCAATATTGTTCCACCAAACTTTGACGATCATTTCTTTTGTCGAAAAAAACACATTTTATTATGTGGCAATTTTCAGGGAAATGCGTTATTTAGGAGATAGGTGACTAATAAGAAAGGTAGCACTAATGAGTTTGGATATTGCATAACTGAAGGCAAAGGCGTTTCAGTAGTATTAAGTAAAAATGACATTTGATAGACTAGCGGCCATTCCTATTTATCCTGTAATAATGTTGTATCCTATCGGTCAATGAGCATATATTACAGTGTACTTGTCTTTTCTTGGCACAAATGTAGCAAGAAACAGCGCTGTTGGCAGTGCTGCATTAACGTCTCAAAGTACCATACGTAGCTCTAGCCAGCTGTCCGAACACATGAACATCTGCCTTACCCTGGTCCACGTATGTAGTTATTCTGATCGCTTTGTACACCTTGGACATGGGGTCAGTATCATACGTTTGGGAATTTCTTACGTATGGTATGTTGGTGTAATCATACATTTTATAATGCAACTCTTCTTCATCAGTAGCAGCTGAAAAGACTCAGTGTCTCATTGAGAGTAGCAACTGAAGTTTCATCGACGAGGTTTGTTTAGGTTTCGAAGCTTCAGTTAATTTGACTCCAAGCAGTACTGAAATCGTGGGTGGTATGCAGCCCTGATGTCAATCCATCCTCTGGAGCCCGTTCAGGTAAGTGAATTGTGAACTTCGGCTGAAATTAGTTCATAATGTATTTGATAGACATTGTGCCTAAAGGTGTTATAAGAGTACATGGCAATACATAGGTTAAAATACTCTTAAAATACTATTAAATGCCGTTTTGAAACTTGGCAAACATTAAATGTGGTATTACCAGTACTGCATTATTTTTTTTTAATACGTATCACCTGCTTCGTGAATGATTGAAGTACAGACAACAAAGATCAAGTCGGTAAATACCCCAGAGTTATAAATAATACACTGCATGACTCATGGTATTCATTTCTTTTAGATGGCGGAGCCGGTGACAACGGTTTTCGACTGATTACCAGGAAACCCTTCACTGTTGGTCACCATATTTGTTCCCCCTGTCAGTGCTAGTACGTATTACATTTCGTTTTGTATTGTTTGAATTACTTAGCATATTATAGGTATGATGTTATGTAATGTGTGGGAGGTTCAACACATGCAGCTCTTTTGAACAGAGGATTCAGAGGCTTTTCGTCTCATCAGATCCCTCCTCTTACTAGCTGTCTTCTACCTCTCAAGTTTCACCTCAATGTTGCTTCTCTCTCAATCTTCTATCGCTATTTTAATGCTAACTGCACTTCTGAACTTGCTAACTGCATGCCTCCCCTCCTCCCACGGCCTCGCTATACACGTCTTGCAACACAAGCTCACTCCTATACTGTCCAAACCCTTTATGCAAGAATGAACCAATACCTTCTCTCTTTCTTCCCTTTCACTGGTAAACTTTGGAGCAGCCTTCCTGCTTCTGTATTTCCTCCTGTCTACGACTTGAGTGCCTTCACGAGGGGAATATTAAAACAACTCTGTAACCAAAATACATACTATATCTTTCTTTATGACTTGACTCTCACTTTAGGGAGCAGCGAGTAGCGAGCTTTTTTCTACCTTTTGTTTTTGCCCTTCAGCTGCATCCTTAGATATAAAAAAGACAAAGTTTTATAATCAAAGTACAAATACCTTGGTGCCAGTACTTGCGAGTATAATTATCTCTTGATACCCGTAGGTGATTAGTAATGTTATAAGGATGGATTAAGACATAAGTTTGATATGCCTAGTTCAGTATTTATTGTTACTACCGCCAAGGAGGTAATAGTAATTTTATCGGCGTCAGTGTATGATTATTTAATCGAATTTGTTTGTTTCTTCACAACATAACTCGAACATTTAGGATTATTTTGATAAGATGTTCCAGAGGTCGGAAATGATCTGTAATTTGATCGGTGTTAGTGTGTGTTCGTTTATTTGTTTCTGCACAACATAACTCAAATATTTGCGAATATTTTTATAAAATGTTCGAGAGGTCGGAAATAGTCTGTAATTTTATCGGCGTTAGTGCGTGCTCGTTTATTCGTTGATTTCTTCACAGCATAACTGAAATATTTAGGAATTTTATGATGAAATGTTCGAGAGGTCGGAAATGGTCTATGAAATCATCAAATTTTGAGTTATCCTGATGATCACCTGGAACCAGCAATTTTCCTAAATTAATCTTAAAAGGAGGTCAAGACACGCCAATAGTGAAAAACAAGGTTACAACATGACCCCCAGAACTGACGTAACATAATTAATTCCAGGCTGCTCATTGCGAACTATGAATGTCATTGCGGAGATCTACGCTTTCAGATTTTATTTTTTTTTACGTTAGTTTGTAATGTGGTTTCCGTATTTGCCTTCACAGGTATTAAGAATGGAGCAATACACCTTCGAAGAACAGGCAGATATGCATATGACGCATGGTGCAGCACGTGGGAATGGTAGAGCAGCACAGCGGTTGTATGCAGCACAGTTCCCATTCCAACGTCACCCACATTATTCAACATTTGCTGCCATTCACAGACGACTTAGGGATTCTGGAAGATTCCGCCCCACCAGGTCCGACGTAGGTAGACCTCGGCATACTCGTACAGCACGTAATGAGGAGGAGGTGTTGGAGGCTGTTGCTACTAATCCTCGGACTAGCACTCGTGCAGTTGCGTATGAGGTAGGGATTAGTCAGGCATCAGTGTGGCGAACGGTACATGAGCAGCTACTTCATCCGTACCATATTCAGAGGGTGCAGGCATTAACTCCAGCCGATTTTCAAAGACGTAGAGAGTTCAGTCAGTGGTACATAAATCAAACCTCAGACGATGGTGCATTTAGTAGTTTAGTATTGTTCACTGATGAAACAACTTTCACTAGGACAGGAATGTTTAATACACATAATATGCATTATTGGGATGAGGAGAACCCACACATCACTTGCGAGAGAGCACATCAACAAAGGTTTTCTGTTAATGTGTGGTGTGGAATCCTTGGAGATAATTTATTAGGTCCTTATGTACTTCATGGCCGTTTGACTGGAGAAACTTATCTGCACTTCTTGGAGAACATTTTGCCATGCTTGCTCGAAGATGTACCCCTAACAACACGAAGAGAAATATGCATGATGGAGCCCCTGCTCATAATAGTCATATTGTTCAAGATCACTTAAATCGGACATTTCATGGTAGGCTGATCGCAAATAGGGGGCCCATTTCATGGCCACCACGCTCCCCAGATTTAAACCCATTAGATTTTTACCTTTGGGGTCAACTGAAAACCATTGTGTACGCAACACCAGTTGACAGACAGGAAGACCTACTTCCTCGAATTCAGGCTGGCTGCGATCACATTCGCAATCTTATGCCTCGTGTTCTGGGACGTGTTCGGAATTCCATGATCCGCCGTTGTAATCTCTGTATTGAGGTAGGGGGCAATCACATTGAACATCTATTGTAGATGTTCTGGGTTCTGTTTATTTATCCTAATGAACATAGGATATTCTCATTAATCCTGAATAATACATATTGCCATGTTTTATTGTTTAACGTGATATACAGAAAACTACATAATGTATGTACAAACTGAATAATTGAATGTACCTGTGTTTTTTGTTAAATTTTTTCATGTTCAGTCTTGATAAGTAGGGTGGATCTGTACTGTCTAAACTTGGAAGCAGTTTACTTATTGCCTGTAAAATAAACATAATGTTACTCTACTGTTTTCTTTTCTCTATATGAATTATTCACAGTAGGCCCAAACATCAACCGTATGTTTTATTTGAAGTAGGCACATGGTGGATCGGTTTAGTATTTGTCAGTGGCGGCTCGTATAGTTTGAGTGCTGCAGAACAGCAGCACAACCTATTTTTTCTCTCGATAATAGTCGATACGTATATCTGTTAAAGGAATTAAATGATTACCTTGATTACAGATTTATTTCCATGTGTGCACTATTTACTATTGGACTGAGCATTCTTTCGTTCCCGCAAAAAAAAATTGAAAATCCTATAAATGTGCAGCGGGTTCGGTGCCGAGTGCTGCCTGGAGAGGAGCTAATCAGCTGGCCCCAGGGCCCAGGCAGCGCTGCAACGGCCCGCGTTACTCATCGACAGATGCACTGCCGTCCAAACAGGGCAGCCTTTATCACCTATGGGTAGGGATGAGCGTGCTAATTACTGCTGTTTTCCTTTACCCTTTGCCAAAATTAATGGAAATTAAATACGTATAAATATTTTTTAAGAATGATGATCTAGTGATTCATATTCATCTATGATTAGAGTCAGAGAGAGAGAGAGAGAGAGAGAGAGAGAGAGAGAGAGAGAGAGAGAGAGAGTGTGTGTGTGTGTGTGTGTGTGTGTGTGTGTGTGTCCTATACTATTTTTTTTTTTTTTTGGGGGGGGGCCGTTGGGGATTACCTCAAGGGAAGAGGGTGTGTACGCCGCCAACCACCCAGACAGCAGTGGAGATGCCCAGTCCTTCAAGTGCAAGCGTAAACACCGGACTGGGGTGATGGAAAGAGTCCAACCATTTATGGTCCTACCTTGCAACTACCAGTGGTACAGGGCAGTACTCGAACATAAACACCCCAGCATCCTGGTATTCGCCTGAGCGTACAAGGCCTGAACCACTGGGCCACGAGAACACGGCCCATTCTAGCATTTACGTTCTTGAACCCTTTCACTCCGGTTGGCTTCTTGAAACTTTTAAAACAGTATACGTATGATAAGTCAGAACTGAATGAAACTACGAAATTTTCAAACCGAAAATATTACTGGATACAATTCATAACTCGCTGAATGTAAGAGAAGAATCATAAAACCTCATCACATCATCCAATGTCAGCTCAAAAACGAACATAAAAACTCTGCCGGATTAAAAGGGTTAAAAGCTTTTGATGCGCAACTCTCATGAAGTGTAGTCACGAGCAACCGCTAACAACCATTACATCCATTACCTCTCCATTCCTGACGCCATAATAGTTGCCAGAGAATACTGCTAGGGAAACTACCATGTCAAGAAAGTGAACGTTAAAAAGCTTTTCAACACTACATTATGATATACTATACATACAACCCCTTCCTCCATCTCCAGGAAAATTATGCAGTATGAGGGAGGCCAGGTGATACTATTTGGATGACTATGATATTCGTTATCTACTTAATGAGCTCTGATGAAGGTTGTGCATTACGTAACCGTGTACTGTAACTCATTTGACGCAAACCATGATTGTGATGTGTGGATTTACATTCTAATTAAAAAATACAAAGTACCATGGTGTTGTCATCATTACGTGCGAGGGAGGGAGGGGGATGATGTGTTCGGTTAGCGGGACAACACTCTCCGTTTCCTTCATGCAGCGTTACCAACACACACGAGCTGCCGAATTAAATTCCGCTATAGTCACATATCTCTAAATAATGCAATTCTCGAAAAATTACTACAGAATAAAATGTGTTTATTTTAAGTAATACAACTGATACTCTAAGTTTGGTGGAACAATATTGAATCACCCTGTATATATATATATAGATATACATATATATATATATATACATATATATATATATATATATACATATACATATATATATATATATATATATCTATATAGATATATATATATATATATATATTTATATATATATATATATATATATATATATATATATATATATATGTATACATATATATTTATATATATATATATGGTATTAATATCATGATATTAGAGAAGATTATAAACAGAGGTGATATATTATTATTACTGTTATTATTATCATTATTATCATCATTATCATTATTATTTCATTACTATTATTTTCATCATTGTCTTTTTACTAGTAATACTAGTACTGTTAGATTATTACATTGAATAATTCGTCTAATGTTACCTGGGTCAGAAATTTAGTACACCATACATGTCCAGAAAATAAAAATACATACCAATTGTTGCCCCCAAAGCTCTGGCTTCCTATGGGCTACTTGCACATCTAATCTATGTTTTATCTAACAATGTATGTTTTATCTAACAATGTATGTTTTATCTAACAATGTATATACAAATTGCAAGTATAATACACTGTTTCAACTGTTTGGTCTAAGTGTCTTCTCTCGGTTGGGGATCCTTCGACTGACCTCCATTACTCTCATATTATGGGGGGACATAAGGGGCCTCGGGCAACTCAAGCGGCTGGTGCTCGTAGAATGATTCTGGTTAAAACAATGAAGCACGGTTCGAGACGCCAACGAGCATTACAGTCCTGGTTGTCTTCTTGTCTTGAAGATTTACCCCTAACAGACACGGGTAACATTTGTCGAGCAGCGACGGAAGCAGTTAGCAGTATCAATCATGCCGTACGTCACACACACAAACCGTGGTAAATTTAAGCTCGTCGATGATTATGGTTATATTTACTATCGTCAAAAGGAAGACCGGGAGGGAACAAAGGATACTGGCGTTGTGTTGATGTCAATAGATGCTCGGCTCGTGTCCACACGGAAAAAGGAGATGAAACCTACACTATCATTAAAAGTGTGAACGTCCATAACCATCCCACGAACGCTGAGGCTGGGAGGAAGGACACTCAAGGTATAAGAGTCAGAGCAACATGCCGCATACAATCCTATCAAGCCTTGGCAGGGAAAAGCTTGTTAGTGATCTTAACTTCATTTACGCTGCACAGAAGAAAAACGCCGATGGAACCAAGCAATACTGGCGATGTGAGGTCAATGCATGCAAGGCTCGTGTTCACACAACTGTAGGGGATGAAACCTTCACTATCATAAAAAGTGTAAACAACCGTAACCATTCCCGCGGCCCCGCTGCACTCGACTTTCTACTCATGCTCATCCCTATACTGTCCAAACCCCTTATGCAAGAGTTAACCACCATCTTCACTCTTTCATAAGAACATAAGAACGCAGGAGTCTACACGAGGCCGGTAGGCTTGTACAAGGCAGCTCCTTTGACCCTAAGCTCCCGTGTATCTAACCCCACCTAATATCGCTGTCCATGAATTTATCTAGTCTATTTTTGAATGTGACAATTGTATTGGCACTCACCACTTGACTGCTAAGCCCATTCCACTCATCCACCACCTTGTTAGTAAACCAATTTTTGCCTATGTCCCTGTTGAATCTGAATTTATCCAGTTTAAACCCATTACTTCGTGTCCTACCCGGTTCTCTTACCAACAAAACCTTATGAATGTCTCCCTTATTAAAGCCCTTCATCCATTTATAAAACTCGATCATGTCTCCACGCACCCTTCGCCTTTCTAGAGAATGCAAGTTGAACTGTTTGAGACTTTCTTCGTATGGCAAGTTTCTCAACCCCTGAATCATCTTAGTCATCCTCCTCTGCACCGATTCTAACATTTTGATATCCATTCTATAGTAAGGTGACCAGAACTGAACCGCATAGTCAAGATGAGGTCCCTTACGCTGATAAACTCTAGAACAATCTTCCTTCATCTGTATTTCCTCCTGCCTACGACTTGAACTCTTTTAAGGAGGGTATCAGGATATCTCTCTCCCGTATTTGATCTTGCTGGCCACCTCTTTTGTTTCTTTTTAGGAGCAGCGAGTAGCGGGCTTTGTTTTATTATTGTTTTCATTTTTTGTGTGCCCTTGAGCTGCCTCCTTTGTAAAAAAGAAAAAAAAAACTGCGGCTGTGAAGGCGAGGGAGGCCATGGACGAGTTGAAAGCTGTTGCTACTTCCACTCAAGAATCCTCTCGTGCTTTGGTGGCTAAGTTTTGTCAAAATTGGATGAACATTCTCTGGCTCATGTGCCGTCCACGTCTACTCTGAGCCGCTACGTGCGGCAGTGGCGATAGGACGCTCAACAAGCTCCTCCAATTCCCCAGACTCGCACTGGCTGTTATTCCTGAAGAGTACACCAAGTTAGAGCCGGGTGAGATGTTTTTGCAGCATGATTCTGGCATTGAGGATGAGAATCGTATTCTTGTCTTTGCCTCTGCTCAGGGGTTGAGGGATCTTCTCCGCTATAAAAGTTGGGGTTTTGATGGAACCTTCAAATGTTGTCCCAAAATCTTTCCGCAGCTCTTTACCATTCATGATCAAGACGGAACATTTAGAGTTCCTCGAGTCTTTGCACTGCTTCCTAGCAAGACTGAAGAAACATACACTCGGGTTTTCTCCATTCTTAAGGATTTGCAACGAACTGAATCCTCAAGATGTGATGATGGATTTTGAAATGGCTTCTTACAACGCCTTTGTTGCCTCTTTTGGTTATGCTTCTGTAACTCTGTCTTTTCCACTTCAGCCAAAACATATACAGAAAAGTAGTGGACTGCAATGAGAGGCAAAGGTACCATCGTGAGGATGAGTATGCTTTGAAAACGTTGTTTCCCTGCTTTAGCTTTCTTGCCAATACAAGATGTAGTGGCTGGTTTTGAAGAGCTTGTTGATGATGATGATTTGCCTCAAGAACTTATTGATTACTTTGATGTAAATTACATTGGTTCTGAGAGAGGTCGTGGTCAGAACGGCAGAATGGTTCCCAGGGTTAAAACCGCTGATTGGAATGTGCGTGAGTCCACAATGCCCTTCAAAGTTCTTTAACGCAAACCCAACCTAACCTTTGGTCTCTTATCAAAACACTGACAAAGGAAGAAGTTCTTGCAAATGGGAAAAGGATTAAGTTTGAACAGTCTGGATCAGTATGTAAACCAACAACTGTTAGTAAGAACATCAAAATTCTCATTGAAAAATATGATCCGAATGAAAAGATTCGCTTCCTTCGTGCCATGGCTCATAATTTAAAGTTATTTTATATATTTTAGTAGTCGATTCGCTTCCTTCGTGCCATGGCTCATAATTTAAAGTTATTTTATATATTTTAGTAGTCCTCTTCTGAGTAGTAATGGAGTTTCATAAGAACGCAGGAGTCTACAAGAGGCCGGTAGGCCTGTACGAGGCAGCTCCTTTGACCCTAAGCTCCCGTGTATCTAACCCCACCTAACTAACGTAACAGCCAAGGGAACGAATCACCCTAGGGGACCAATTCTCCAGGAATGAATAACCCGGGGGTGATTCAACCGGGACATTTCACCCGGGGACGAATCACCCTCGCACCGACCCCAACACATCCTCCCCTTCCCAGCCCCAACACACCCTGCCCTTTCCAGCTCCAACACCCTGCCACACCCTGCCCTTCCCAGCCTCAACACCCTACCCTTCCCAGCCCGCCGAGGTTATAAATATACCTCCAACTGCTAACCCCGACAGTCTCAATCAAAGGCAGTTCACTCTCCGAGGACGCAAGCGCTCTTCACTTGTCCGAGCAACCAGGATTCACCAAGGGGTCTGACACACACACACACTTACATACACACATATCCACATACCCATTCTCACGTGTATATATATTTGTGTTCCTTATGTGTAATTCTAACTCTCAACTAAACACCTCAGTGAACCAATATTTCGTTCCACAATTGTAATAAATTTTTGGTTCCTCAAAGGTAATTCTCATACTTGATTCCTCATTTATAATTGTAACTAACTAAACACCTCAGTGAACCAAACCACTTACTCTTGTCATTATAGCATTGCCTATTTTGTCATATGTTCTCTTCTGATGTCAAGTAATTAGTTGTCTTATTAGGTTATTAGACCTAATAAGTTTTAATAAGTAAAATTACAATTTACTTTCACTTCACCTTACAATTATGTTATGTCACAGTTAGCTATATGTTCAAAACAAATCAACCCCTAGACGTCAGTTAACTGTATTTATAACTTAAAGGGTTATTGTGTTATCTCGTCAATTTCAATCAAGTGGAGAAAGCGGGCAACGGTACACCGGACCTGACGAGAGATTGCAGTTCGTGCCCTTACCACAAAACATAACACTTACTGGCAGTTACTATAAAAACTGATAATATAAAAGGTTAACACCCTGCCCTTCCCAGCCCCAACACTGCCACACCCTGCCCTTCCCAGCCTGCCTCGCCCTGTCCTTCCCAGCCTGCCCTGCCCTGCGCTTCCCAACCTGCCCTTCCCAGCTCCAAAACGCTCTGCCCTTCCCAGCCTCTCCCGCCCTGCCCTTCTCGGTAAATTTCTAGATTGTCACCCGTGGGACGCTGTTGGACAAAACTATTTTATTCTGGTGATTTTTGGTGTGCTATGAAATAATCTGGTAAATGCTTCTGTCGCAAATCATTATATCACTAATAACATTACTTATCAAAGCCTGTTGAACGCCCGTCACCGCAGCCTCAAAATATCTCGCTGAGGTTCAACTTGCTTACTGTTTTCATATTTCACGCACCGCAACGCTCTCAAAGATCACAAGTGGACAAACTAGAACAAAACTAGGCAAATTATTTACCTGCTGTGTATTCCCCCAGTGCGCATGTGTGGTGGACAGCAGAGCGGCTTATTTCACCGAGGAGGTATTTCTCGCACAGCGGCAATACTCTCGAGGTCCTTTTTCTTACACGTATTTACATCCAAGTTACGTGTACTCAGTGTCGACAATTGGCCGCCGCACTCGCCATGTCCCGGGGGTGGGGGAGCATATTTGAGGAAAATTACTCTAACCGAACTTTACATTACCTAACCTCTAACGGTGGGGCTTCACCCCCCTCGACCCCACTTCCAACCAGGGGCGGCTGTGTCCCTTTTCTCTCAATACCATGGCGATCGCAACTGAAGTAAATATTTACAAAAAAATATAGTATCTCATGATAAGGTGGTTTGCGACGGGACAGCAATCCGGCAATGTGTTCTATGGACACTAAATCATTCATAGAGCACCAAGGTTTTCGTTACCGAGACTGGTGACAGTCTAAAAATACCCCCTTTCCATCCTGCCCTGCCCTGCCCTATCCAGCCTGCCAGTCTCTGCCCTTCCTAGCCTGCCCCGCCCTGCCCTTCCCAGCCTCAGCACACCCTGCTCTTCCCAGCCCCAACTCATCCAGGCCTGCCCTGCTCTTCCCAGCTCCAACTGTTGCTCCGCCACCAACTCCTCTCCCTGGACGTGACCGCGTTCAACCTGACCATCTGCGCCTCACCTGCCCTTTCCTTAAGAAGACACAAATAGTAAGTATTTCCCCTAGTTGGCACAGCCTAGCCAAAATGTGGTATACTAGTACAATATATATTGGTTGAAGAGCCGACTACTTTGCTGGAAACTGACATAGTATGGAGGCAATGCGTTTATGTTGAATGAAAAGAGTCAGGCGCTACTGAGGGTTTTGAGACCTCTAGATTGGAGGTAAAACATGTGTACATTGTATGCGATGTAGCAGAGGGAGTTATGGGAGGCTCTCCCATCAGGTAAATCGCCGCACTACTAAAGGGGGATTGCTGGAACTTCAGAGTACATGCTACTTTAGTGTTCTATGTATACTGTAAATAGAGCAGGGTATGGCAGAGTATTTCCACGAGAAACTGGCGGGTGCGGGGTGAGCCCAGCCACACACTTTGCCACACACTCAACACCTCTCGCCTCCTCTCACATGTCAGCTATTTACTACCTTCAAATTAATTTAATTAAATAGTTGGATAATCCAATAAGGTCAGTGTTGATATTATTTTTGGTATAATAACAAAGGTATGTCAGCTAATTAATATTTGAAATTGTGTAAAAGAATGTATTTATCAAATAAGGCTGTACGGTGCTATGCATGAATTTAATTACAATATGAACAAACTGTTTTAGAAAGAAAGCCGAAAACAGATTATAAACTCAATGTTAGGTTTGGTAGCGCTGTGGCAAGAACATGTGATATAGCCTCCGTGGTCTAGTGGTTATTGTAGTCAGAGCTAAGCCCAAAAAAATTCCATCCCAGCTGGGAAGGAGTCTGAAAGATGACAGAAGGGGTAACATGCTTGTGGGAAAAGTTTGGGTCCTGCAAACAAACTACATGTCACACCACTTTCAGGAATATGGAAGGGAAGAAACCAAGGAAGGCAAACTTCTCTGAAGCTGAAGTGTTGGCCATGGGCACGGCCATCCGTGCCAACTATGACGTATTATTTGGAAAGTTGTCCTCCGGGACAACGCATTATACAAAAATGGCAGCATGGGCGGAGTCCTAGACGCTGTCAATGCTGTGGGGCGGGTTCACCGTGACATCGTGGAAATTCGCACCAAGTTCAAACACTTTAAAACTGATGTGAAAAAAAAGGGCGAAGGAGCTTCAGTATCAAAAAGGAACAGGTATGTTGATATGTTATCACTGGAGAGCGTTATGATATACAAAATGTTTTTTTATTCTTTGATATGTGCCGATACTAACCAAGACAAATTTTTCCGGCAAATATCTCCCTCTCTATTAACAGTGTAAGGTAGTCAGTGGGATGATGTTAACGTTATATAAACCGCCTGCTAAATGTTACTATTCATCATTGTCCCTTATTCTTAGGTGGCGCCCCATCACAAAAGGTGACGTGTTCAGCGGCGGAGGAAGCAGTGCTGAGCTTGATTCCTGCAGCGGCCATCACGGGCATTCCTCACCCAGACCAAGTGGCACTAACACATGAAAATATATTTACGTTACGATCAGAAATATGATTCTTACTGAATGATAAGTTATCCATTAAATATTGTTGTGTAATACTAACTACACATACAATATCTTCAGCTAACAACAGTGTACACCAGAAAGTCAAAATGTACACACATTTATATTGTTGCATTATACATTTACCTCCTATAAAACAATAAGTTAGGTCCAAGTTTCACATTTGAAAAAGACCTAATATTTGTTATATATTTTTAGTCTTATATCAACAGTAAATATTAATTTAATTTATGATATTTAGTATCTAGGAGCTAGGAGACAAATTCCTCAAGGCTCCCGGGAGGATGTAGAAACTTAACAGTGGTTTAATAATACCGCTGTACAGCATTTATATGTTGTGATTTCCTTACAGAATACCAGGGTGCTGCAATGGCTTTGGAGGAGGAGGAGGAGGAGGGGGAAGTGGAGTGGAGGCAGGTGCAGCCCGCCATCGAGGCTGCAGCGATGGGTCTGGCTGAGGCCCTTGATGACCACGCATATGAGTCGTCTATGGGCACCCCAAGCCAGCCCTCAAGGCACTCAACGAGCCACCACCCCTAAGTCCGCCCAGCCAGCCACACTCCCACCCGCCAAGACGGGTACCGGAGAGGTACACCACACCACACACATGCGCAGACCTACTTCAGCAGATGTTCGAAGTGCGTCAGCCGATCAAAAATTCAGTTGAAAGACTGAACAACACGTTGGAGCGGGGAATTGCTCGTGCCGGTGCTGAAATTACAGCTGCCATACGGTTTACTGCAGGTAAACTAGCACAGTAATGTGCCTGTTTATCTGCAGCGGCCGCCTGCAGAGACTTGGTCTCTGCAATTGTCGTTCTCTGGGTAGCCAGGAGATTTATCCCCCGACTAGCCAAAGACCCAACTGTGCGGTGGACTTTCCCGAAGAATTCACATTGGGCGAGCCCACCGTCAGTGACG
The DNA here is from genome assembly GCF_024679095.1 of Eriocheir sinensis. NCBI lineage: Eukaryota > Metazoa > Arthropoda > Malacostraca > Decapoda > Varunidae > Eriocheir > Eriocheir sinensis. Next base: position 4,734,457 of record NC_066572.1, read on the forward strand.
GGTGAAGAGCAAAGCCTCCCTGCGAGTCTCTGCCCTGCGAAGAGTAGCAGGATCCCTCGACACACGGGGCATCCTCACTCTACAAGGCCCAGATACGATCGTATCTTAAGAGTACGGTGCCCTGTGCTGGATATCGAGTGCTGCCACCCACATGCAGAGGCTCGACGCAGTGCAGCGACGTGCACTGCGTCTGGTGAAGGCCAGCGAGCACCTGGAGGAGTCGTCTGCCACCGTGACATTGCTGGAACACCGCCGAGACGTATCAGCACTGGTGGTGTGCCACAAAGCCCAGGTGCAGGGGGTTCCCCACCTCAGCACATTGAGGCTTCCTCCACGCGCTGCCCAAAGGTTCACCCGGAATGCACTCTCCAGTGACCAGCTTGAGGAGGTGCCTCGATCACACTCCAGACAGCACCAGCGCCCCTATACAGCCAGGACCACGTGCCTGTGGAACATGTTCACGGCAGACACTCCCCAAGTGGAGAACATGAACACGCAACAGAACAACCAGAATGGGGATTAGATCCTGTCGAGTTGCCCAGACTTCTACAGGAAGGTTTGCGTACACTTGAGGGATTGGAAGGCTGTGTTGGGGCTGAGGGTGTCTCTGCCCAGCAGGACCTCTAGGGCTGGCCTGTGAATGCGGAGTTTTGTTAGGGATGCTCTAAGGTTGGTGCGGAGGGAGTGGAATCTTGAGCAGTGGAGTAGGTGGTGTTCTGGTGTGTCAGGTTGTGTGGGGCACCACGGGCAGTGTGAGTCCTGGACTATGTTCAGTCTGTGCAGCTGGGCGTTGTGGCGTGTGTGTCCAATCCTTAAGCAGCCTTTTGAGATTTTTATAGTACTTCAGTAAAAGTAAATATTTTTGGAGGCTGCAAAAACTGATGACTGTTGATATGTGTTATGTAATGATTTGCGTAGGTGATATTTTTCTAAATTAATTCGCTTAGAGGGAACATTCAGAATCAAGACCCTCGCTGCTAACGGGTTAAACAAGAACTGAAGAAGGATCTAGAAGGAGAAAAATTTGCCCTTTTAGTAGATGAGTCAACCGAATTTGGGACAGTGAACTATTTATGCACTGCAATACGTTACTGCAGCAAAAAGGAAAAGAGAATAGTAACAGTTTGTTGGCCTCATTCCTGTCAATGACGCAACAGGGAAATCATTATTAAAGCTGCTGTTACAAATCTAGTTTTAGAACTTGTTAACTGCATTGGCTTTGCAAGTGATGGTGCCTCAGTTATGACTGGAATTAATAACTAGTTTGGACCCGAATACAGGAGGAGCCTCCAGAGTGTGTGCAAGTAAAATGTATTTGTTACTCTCTGGTACTGTGTGCGCAGCATGCATTTGAGAGGCTGCCTTCATGCTTGGGAGTTTTAATTTCAGAGATACCAAAATGGTTTTCTAAGAGAACAGTAAGGAGAGCAGCTTACAAACAACTGTTTAAGATAATGGACCCAACTGAAGAAAAGAGAGGAACCTCACTGAGGCCCGTCTACACTATGCATCATGATGCGCGCAATGTTGAATGGACGCGTTGAAAAACGAGGTTTTCAACACGATGCAGCGTAATGAACGCACTGATGGACTGTTGCCATTTCAATGCGACGCGCAGTGTTGCACCAACCATCGTAGCGGGAGTATGGCGAGACACTTTTCCTGTGATGGTTCAGTCATCCGCGCTTGCTTCCGCCAAACCCTTCCAGTGGACAAGGAGCAATACATTATACTTTATTGTTACTGAAGCAACATCCATCCATTTGGAACATTAAATGCAAGGAGTACAAGATGAGAAACATCAGGAGTGCAAACTTGGAAACTATAAAAAACAGACTTGTCGAGTTTTATGAACTGTATAGTACGGAATGAGGATATCAATAAAAAAATGCACACACTGAAGACACAGTTCCACAGGGAAATGTCTGCCATGAAAGCATCAAAAAAGTCTGGAGCTGGCACGGAAGACATCTACACTCCGGAGTTGTGGTGCTTTGATGAGCTGCTTTTCCTGGCTGAGGGAGAACTCATACGTGCATCCACTTCCAACTTGGATGAAGGAGACACTACTCAACAAGTTCATAATTTTATGTGTACACCAGCAATAATAAAATTTTCGTACATATAAAGATAAAGATATGCCAAAGAAAGATTTTACTCTCTCTCTCTCTCTCTCTCTCTCTCTCTCTCTCTCTCTCTCTCTCTCTCTCGTCTAGTAGGCTATATGTCGCACTTACGTTGCTGCCAGACTAGGCTATATTTCCCCACATACGTTGCTGCCGTGGAACAGCTCCTTCCTCACTGAAATATTCCATGAACTCCTTCCTGATGGCTTTTGCCTCATTTGTGGGATGTCTCTATAATCTCTCCACGGGAAGAAGCTGCCTATTATCACGCCATGCCCCAATATTCCCACCGTCAAAGCTAATCAATCGGTGACTGACTCGCGAGGATGAGTTGCGTTGTGATGCACTTCAGTCTGGACGCTAGTGTATTGTTTTCAACACCACTACTGCATCACATGGCTGCTACATGATGCATAGTGTGGACGGGGCTTAACCCATCCGCACTTCAGAGGTTTGTGTTGCGGGAATTTTGTGGTCACACCTGATATGTACCGCTTATTTTGATCTGCGAATATGTATGGAGGTGAACATGTAGGTGATGATGTGATTGACTATGTTTGAACACTAGTTGTATTTCCTTGGTTACCAAAGTCTGGTGCTATAATGCAGGAAAAATATAATTGGCATTTTTTGTTGCTCATGAAAAGGATTATATTTTTTTTACATTGTTTGTGGAAAAAAATATGAACCATGAAATTTACATGCTACAGTGAACTATAATTTTGATTTAATTTTCGTTTTTCATTAAAAGGATTATGAAACAATTTTCCTTCCGCTACCTCATATCTTTTTTGTCCTTATCCTCTGCCTTTCCTTCATAATTTCCTTTGTTCCTTCCTCTATTTTCATTCCTTCTTATCTTCCTTCCCTTCTATTTTCCTTCCTTCTTTCCCTTCTTCCTTTCTTCCCCTACATTTTTTTTTTTGTCCTCTATTATCTTCCTTCCTTCCGTCCTTCCTTCACCATTTTATTTTTCATTCCTCATATGTGTATGTTCCTTGGTGACCCTTCCGGTATTTTTTTTTTTTCATTATTCCTTATTTTATTCTTTTGTGTTCTTATGTTCGTTTCGCGCTTCCACTGATAATATATATATATATATATATATATATATATATATATATATATATATATATATATATATATATATATCTATATATATATATATATATATATTTTTTTTATTGATTTTGTTCCTCGGCACCACCACCAATGAGAAGATTTTACTATAATTTGACTAACTTTTTACATTAAGTTATGGAGTGCGTATGGTCTTTTACTCAGTACCACTCTAGCTCAGTGTTCAGGACATATCGTAGAGTACTTGGTAAATTTAGAAGGGGAATGATGGCGTTTGGCTTTTTTTACTGCACATTTTTGGCTCCTTTCTGTAGTGCATCTGGCCTTTTGGGCTCTTTTTCTTGTTGCCTTTGGATTTTTCTGCTTCAGTAATCTGGCAACCCTGCTCGAGGGCACTGCTCGATCGTGTTGACGGGGCTTAACGCAGAGCATTCGCCATTCTCTTAATCATTGCCTCTTCCGTCAAAATGGGCCTCTTGGCTGGCGTGTAGCTGTGGATATCACCGTCATGCATCCTGATTCTCATGGCTTGGGTGAACACTGAAGCCCTTGCCCGTGCCTGCCGCCGCTTGTGCAGATGAATGGATCGGCGACAGGCAGAGGCTATAGCCTGGTTAATAACTTTTTTCAAGTCTCCGCCTGTAGCGCCAGTAGGCTTTCTTCAGGGGCATGGTGGTCGGCCCAAGCCCGTCATGGCGCAGATAATTTTTATAGTGGCGCCATTTATGCTAGGCTCATGCTGCCCCCCAGAACTCATTCTTGATTCACTTGGACGGTTTCTTCTTGAGTCCGGGTTGTCATCAGGACAGCATGTGGGTAGTCTTAGGCCACTCGAAGGTGACTGAAAAATCCCAGGTAGTAGCGGGCGGATTCGGACCGACGTCGTCCATGGCGCGGTGAATGCGGGGCCCACACACTAACCACTCAGCCACCATTTTCTAATAAATATATAAGAATATTATTTCCGGTAAGATAAATAAGATTCAATTATTATCGCAACATTAGCCGGGTTAAACAGTCAGCAAATTATTAGTTCAGAAATATATTCATACAGTACTGCACTATCCATGAAACAAGCTTCAGCCAGGAGCTCAGCAAGTTCTGCGACAATAATTATTATTCCTTGTGACAATCAGAATGGGTATTGACTGACGGAATCATTACATAACATTTTTTTAAGAAAATGTTTCTTATCCTGCAGCAAATTTTATAGACTCGTATAATTGTGCGAATTGTGGCGATGAAACAATTAACCTGATACTCCTCCGGCGTTGTGCGATGGGAGAGGCCGCTTCCAGGTTTGTCACGGGTGGAGCGTTTCCACATTATCTCTGGACCCATAGTGATACGATAAGAGATTGGTACACCAATCTAATCTCCTCTCCTAATAAATCAGCTTCCTCGAGATTGGGAGTTTTGTATCGTCTCCATTATATTTTCATCCTCACAGATCATGTCCATAAATAGGGGCCTTGTCCGCCCTCGTCCAGGGTATGCATCTCGTGTGTGTGTGTGTGTGGGGGGGCTCCATACATAGTAGTCAAAGGCTCTACGTCAAATCAACTCCTTCTCTTACTAGCAGTCTTCTACCTCTTAAATTCCGCCGCAATGTTGCCTCTTAAATCGTTATTTCAATGCTGACTGCTCTTCCGAACTTGCTAACTACACGCTTCTCCCCCTCGCGTGGCCACGCTGCAATACAGTTGCTACTCTAGTTCATCCCTCTACTGTACAAATTCTAAGGGCAAGGGTTAACCAACATCTTCATTCTTTCATCCTTCTCACTGGTACTACTCTGGAACAGGCTGCCTGCCTAGCTATGTGTTTCCTCGTGCTTACGACTTGACCTCCTTCAATAGGCGAGTATCAAGGCGCCTCTCCACTTGAAATTGATATCTCTTTTTGCTGTGTATTTCAGCTGCTGTTGCTGTCCGAGGATCTGTGGTATCCTGCAGCAAGCTTCCCCAAAGGTGTTAAAGAATGCGCAGCCCAACACTGGTAGGTTCTTATTGCTAGAGACAAGTAAGTGACGTTCCGAGCGAGCGAGCGTGCGCTAACCGTGAGACCTGGGAGCCGACTAAACGAGAGGCGGGCGACCCGGGGCGAGGCCGCCGAGCGCCGAGCGGGCAGAACGTTGCCACATCTCTCCGGGTTGCCACGTCATTAGTCTAAACTGTATACATAGTGACGTGGTACAAAAGGAAGTGCAGAAATATACATATAATATGAATATTAGTGAGGGAAAATGATTACAAATAAATAGGGAACATGTCTCACACCACTTATCTACAGTTTTGGCCACTCTTCACTGATCTCTTATATAGGAGGAGGATAGCGGGTAGTTTTTATTATATGTTTTTGCCCTTGAGCGGTTTCCCTTACTGTATATATATATATATATATATATATATATATATATATATATATATATATATATATATATATATATATATATATATATATATATATATATATATATAAATCGCTGCTTGAGGATCACCAAGGCCTTTAGTGTGAAGGATAATGATGGCTTTGCGTCGGTCTTGCGACTAAGGCAAGCATGACTTACTGCGACCATCAAATCCCTGGCACCAAGTTGAACACAGGCTCGAAACGCATCATACTCAGTAATGGATACATGTGCGTCATCACGATCAGGAATACCAACCATTCTGAGGCGACTAGCCACACTAGACTCATTTTCACATCCATCGTGCCCAGGTGTCAGAGAGAGAGAGAGAGTTTGGTTTAGTCGGCGGTCATATGCCATATGCCGGAGAGACAGAAGGGGGAAGGAATTATAGGAGAAGGGAACAGACCCCAGGAGACGGGACACAACCCCCGATTAATACCTGGTACCCATTCACTGTTGGGTGGACAGGGCGTAGGTTATCGGAAAGCCGCCTGTTTTTCAACTCCGCCTGAATCGAACCCGGGCTCTCTCGATTGTGAGCCGAGTGTGCTAACCACTGCACCACGAAACCCCCACAGGCGTCCGATAAGTTAATGGCGAGAGTATGAAGTGTGTCCCTAAGGAAAAACATAAGTCATTCTTGAGGTTTTATTTGAGGAAGTTTGCCATCAAACGTCACATGGATTTTATATACATATTATATTATCTATTACTAAATGAATCTGGTAATCATTTTAGTCAACAAGTACACAACAAACTGATTTCCATTGCTCGCAAATTCTTACACATGTTATCATCTATTACGCAACAAAATTAAATAATTGATCTCCAGTTACGGTGCGTCCTCCACTACAATCCTGAATTTGGCCATATTATATATGAACGTGATATTAACCCGTCCGCTGCGATTACCACGGATTTTGCCTTCACTGGTAGCCTGTTAACACATACTCCCAGGTCTTTCTCTGCCTCTGTAGTGGATAGTGGAGTGTTTCACATGTGGTATTGGTGTGCTGGATTTCCCCTCCTAATTTGCATGGCTTTACTTTTCTTCATTGAATTGTATCAGCCACTTTTTGTTCCATTCCTGTAGCTTGGTGATGTCTTCTTGTAGCAAATCCGCAGTCAAGGGATTGAACTGGTTACCGTATGAAGAGATTGATGTTACTTAACGAGTCGCTCTTTAGATAACTACAATCCTTTACATACCGAACAACTCCATAAATAACTACATGACTACCTAATTTGCTGAGACGCTCGGTATGTAAGTTGATGACAAGTTAATTATGAACACAAACGCAAGTACATATTTGTATCAACCTGGCTGGTGTATTAAAGGGCAAGGTAAATACATGCACGCTGGCGCAGACCAACACACACTCGCCTCACTACTGAGAGGTTAGTTTACTATACCACTGTGGATACCGTCAATCATATGGTGGGAACTACGTAAACTGTTTGGCATGAATCTGAATTCTTTTGTTGACGATTTGGTTGTGTTAGGTTATTAATTGCATCCTCTCATTATCCCTTAATATGTCTAGCAATAAAACCATACCTAGAGCTCCTTATATGATTCTAGACACTAATCATTAAGAGTAGTGTTAGCACAGCTGCAATGCACTGGCCAGGAGTGTGTTGACATGTCCTTTGTCAAGGCCTTTAGGTTTCCATGAGGCAGGTATTCAGATCCGCATAATGACTAAATAGACTCACAGAAACATTTAAAAGCAGATGGTTAAAACGGTAAAAAGATCCCATCTCGTTTTATACACAAAACACCATTTATTAAATTATATCAGTATGTTCTTGTACTAAGATAACCCAATCGATCATATAAGAACGTAAGGAGTCCGCAAGAGGCCGGTTGGCTTATACAAGGCAGCTCCTGTATTCTCAACCCCACCTTACCTCACCATCCATGGCTTTATCTAACCTCTTCTTGAATGTATCTGTGGCATTGGCACCCACAACATGGCTCCCAAGCCTGTTCCATTCATCCACCACTCTATTGGTGAACCAATTCTTGCCTATGTCTTTGTTGATTCTGAATTTGTCTAACTTAAAACCATTGCTACGCGTCCTACCTGGCTCTTTTACCATCAAAATCTTGTTAACATCCCGTTTATTGAAGCCCTTCATCCATTTATAGACTTCGATTAAGTCTCCTCGCAACCTTCTTCTTTCTAGAGAGTGTAGATTTAACTGCTTCAGCCTGTCTTCATAAGGCAAGTTTCTCACCCCTGAATCATCTTTGTCATCCTCCTCTGTACAGATTCTAACATCTTGATACCCATTCTATAGTAGGGGGACCAGAAATGAACTGCATAATCGAGATGAGGTCTAACTAGTGCTAAGTAAAGTTTGAGGATGACTTCAGCGCTCCTATTGCTTACGCTCCTTGAGATGAAACCAAGTACTCTGTTTGCCCGATTTTTAGCCTGAATGCTTTGAGCCCTAGGACGGAGGTCAGCGCTCACTAGTACTCGTAAGTCTCTCTCACGCCCAGACCTGCTTAGAGGAGTGTCATTTAAGGAGTAATTGTTTGAGGGATTATTCCTACCTACACTCAGAATGCTACACTTCCCGACATTGAATTCCACCTGCCACTTCCCCGCCCAGTCATATAGTCTGTCAAGCTCATCCTGGAGAACGCTAGCGTTCCTGTCTGATTGGATTTCTCTACCGATCTTGGTATCATCTGCGAACTTACTGACATCACTACTAATTCCTGTGTCCAAGTCATTGATGTAAATAATAAAAAGCAGAGGACCCAGCACCGACCCTTGTGGGACTCCACTCGTAACACTGCCCAATTCAGATTTTTTACCATTGATTTGCACTCTCTGCTTCCTACCACTAAGCCACGCCCTGATCCAGTTCAAAACTTTCCCATCTACGCCGTGAGCCTGTAATTTTAGTAAAAGCCGGTGATGAGGAACTTTGTCGAACGCTTTACTGAAATCTAAATATAATATGTCATAGTTTTCATCTCTGTCAACCGCCTCGATCACTTTAGTGTAGAAAGACAACAGATTAGTAAGGCAAGACCTGCCCTTTGTGAACCCATGCTGTTAATCATGAATTAAACTATGCTTCTCTAGATGGTCCCTAATGCTCCCGGCTATAACTGACTCCAACACCTTTCCTACAACTGATGTTAAGCTAATTGGGCGATAATTTGAGGTGGCTGACTTGTCTCCCTTTTTGAAAATCGGCGTCACATTAGCTACTTTCCATTGATTGGGCACATACCCAGAATTAACCGACATCTTAAAGATATCGGTAATTGGGCCACTGAGGACCTCCTTGCACTCTTTCAGAATCCATGGGAATACTTCGTCCGGGCCCGGCGATTTGTTTTTCTTCAACCTACCAATCTCATCCTGGACTACTTGCCTAGTGATGATCACATCCCTCAACTTGTCGTTCTCTTCGCCCTCATATACCTGAACTCTCTCCGGAATGGTTGTTAGATTTCCCTGCGTGAAAACTGAGAGGAAATAGTCATTCATCATTTGACTCCTATCTTTTCCATTCTCAACGAGCTCACCTGCGTTTGTTTTCAACGGTCCAATTCTGTCCCTTGTTTTCGTTCTGTACAATTTGAAGAAGCCCTTGGGATCGCTCTTGGCCTCGTTGGCTACCCGAATCTCCTAATTTCTTTTTGCAAGGCGGGTGTTCCTCTTCACCGACCTTGTTAGTGTAACGGTCCGAATGTGAGTGAACGAGAAAGTGAGTAAGTCAGTGAGTGAGAGTGAATGAGTGAAAGAGTGAATGGGTAACTGAGGAATGTAAGTGCGTAAAAGGTTATGAGAAGGTAACACGGCGAGCGAATGAGCGAATATATGAACGAGTTACTGAAATCCCTCATCTCAAAGCCTCGAACCCCTCCAAGAAACCAATAACTAGTTAGTTTGATAGGTAGGGGTTTGATTGTAAAAGAATGTTCCGGAAGGGAGAGAGAGTCAGTAATGCGGGGTTAAAAGATCACGTGATGGAGGGGAGAAGCTGATGAGTAAGCGAGGAGGAGGAGGAAGAGGGCCAGAAGCGGGAGAGAAGAGAGGAGACAAGCACCACTGCAGCAAACCAGAAGCTGGAGAGAAGAGAGGAGACAAGCACCACTGCAGCAAGCCAGAAGCTTGGGAGACTAGCACCCCACCCACGGCCTTCTGTGTGAGGCGGGCTAGTCAGGAGACGAGCAGCAGCCCTAGCAAGGAAAGGCAGCGAGTTGGAGTTGAGTGAGAGAGGTGTCCATCTCTCCACTCAGCCCCCCCCCCCTCCGAAAAACCACCCACGGCCTGCGGGGTGAGACGGACTACAGGATGGGAACTTGTATGGCGGGGTAACCTGCCCCTCGACTGTCCTGGGGGCCGAAATACCACTGCCCCAAGCTGCTCCCTACATCAAAGGGCGCCCGCCTCTTCACACCACCCGAGCCGCTCCATCTCCACATCAAGCGGCGCCCGTCTGTCCATCACCAGGACCGCCCATTCCCATCGTGAACGTCCCCTGCCGAGCCCGACACTCACGCCAGCTCCTCCTTCTCCGCATCCAGCAACTAGAGCTAAGCATTCTGTGTATTCCCCAAATCTCCCTTGTGCCGGTAGCTAGCTAGATTAGAGGCCTACAGCCTGTCAGTCATTCATTTTTTTTTCTTATTTTTATTAGTACTCCGCTAACCTTTGCAAAAGGAAACCAAATACATATTTATATATAACCTTACTGAGTGTTATCATTTGGAGCCTGTTTTGCTGCTCATTTGAGATTACTGAACCATACACACATCCCTCCCCCATAGTACATTATCACCATCCAGTTTCTTAATGCTGTCTCAAAAGTGGTTCCCACGGAAATCCTCCCACCTTCCATAATTAACCACACAAGTAACGCCCTTCTGGTCACAAACTTCGGAACGAGTGTTCACTTGTCCTGAGGCCTTAACATCCGGGACCAGCGCTCGACGACTACCACGCTACCACATACCATCACCACCATAGTGGTTGTCATAAAAAGGGATGTAGCTTTAATTATTTATTTAATTTATTTTCTCTTTCCACGCTACATATGGTGGCTTTTGCGGTGGGATTTCCCTGTGAACCATTCCCCCCCCCCTTGTTGAAGCAGAGTCAACTAGACAGTATAATTAATTTTTTTTTTTTTCTGTTGATTGATTGTTGGTCGCCCTATTGCTTTGCAGTCTTAACGTATTTTTTTGGTGTGTTTGCATTTCCTTTTTTTTCTCTCTCGGTGTTCATAACACCAGAGAACATGTTTAGAGTAGCACTTGTAGGGCATAGTCATATTCCAAGGGAATTGGAGGTAGAGGAGCAGAACATTCAGGTAGATATTTTTCGTGCCCCGGGAGGAAAAGCCGGGAATTTCTTTGAGGATGACTGCATTCAGGCAGTATATGAGGAGGAAAGGGAGAGGTGGAAGGAGCGAGCGCGTGGTAAAAGTCTCTCGCAGAGTAATGGAAAGTAGTAGTCTGCAATGGCGCGGTAATTATCACGATCAAACAAGTGCTTAACCTCCCTTTCTCATGTGTTCGAAGGTGGTTTCGTTTGAGTTTATGGGTTTTATATATTTGTTTTATTAGTTTGCTTTGATTGTTCTCTTCTCTTTAGTTGAGTAAACTGTAAAATTTGATACTGAGGGAACTTAGGAAATTTTGACACAATGGAGAAAACTGTAAAGGAAGAGATAGCTGACTTGCTGGGTCCATGGGAAAGTGAACACTGCCCAGACCAACAGCGTACTGACACTGATCAAGAAGACCCTAGGGCACAAACACAGTCAAAGAAAGAGCCACAAGGGTGACACCGTGAAAATGGAGGAACTCGAGGAAGAAGTAGATTTTCTAAAACATCAATGTTAGGACTAGTGGACCGATTACGTAGAAGCCAAGAAGACTCGCCTACCAAACCACTACTTAAACCAAGGGACATACCCATCCTTGAAAGAAGACACTTGAAAGGAGTAGAAGGAGGAGGCAGATTAGAGGTATTCCTTTCCCAGATAGAACAATGCACCCCACGGGGGGAAGATCGAAAAAGAATAGCTTTGAGTCGAGTAGACGCGGAATTAGCGGTTTACATTCAAAGCACTCTGAAGCATGGCCCGGTTGTGGACTGGGAAGAATTCAAGATATCACTGATCAAAGAACTAACAGATCAGAGTAAAGGAAAGGTATTCGACGCCTTAAATGACCTCAAATACTCATATGAGGAAGACGCGACCGAATTTGTCACCCAACTTAAATGCAAATTCGCACTCCTAGAGGTAAAATCAAATCCAGGAGAAGTGCCAAAGAGGGAAAAGTTGATAAAAACAAAGTTGCAAAAGGGAATGCCTCGAGATAGTAGAGACAGGCTAGAAATATATATGGATAATCACGTGCCACTCGACACCTTTATGGAAAAACGAGGTGGAACGACTAGTAGCCCTAGCAAGGAAAAAAGACAGTGTCTTTATGGTGACGGACGACGCTCCTCCAGCTGGTGCATCAGGCACGGGAGCATCACCAGTAACATCCCCGAAGGCTGAATCCTTGGCCGAACCTACCGCCTTAGCCTCCTATCTCGATCGAATCGAGCGCAGACTAGAGCGGTGGGAAGAGCAAAAGAAACAACATCGAGAGAGAAGGACATCCGTGTACTGCCCGTATTGTAGGTCCACAACACACGACGTGCAGTCATGTTTTAAGAATCCGCTTCCCGGTTCGTGTTTTGATTGTTTGAGGATGAACTGCCGAAGAGGGTACCCTGGTTGTCCAGGAAGGAAGACCTTTCAGACACGGTGACTGGCGCAAGCTAGGTCCCCAATAATCACAGTCAACATCAAAAGGCATATGCTAGAGGCCCTGCTCGACACTGGTAGCGAAACGTCACTAATCAAAGAGAGTGTGGTGCAACAACTCAATCTCAAGGTAGTTACAGGAAAAACCATCCCGCGATTACAGGGTATCACAGGGAAGAAACTCAGAATCCTAGGGCAAACCACTACCTCCATCATAGTTGGTGACAACCAACCCTTAGAGGTACCCCTAGCCATCGTACCCGATAATTACTTAGAACCAGCCTTGTTGTTGGGCATGAATGCCCTGGGAAGAATAACCCTAACCCTTGACCACCGAAACAAGAGAATTACCTGGAATAATGTCACCTACCCACTTAAATATAATGAACATCGCTACGGGAAGGTGATGCACATAAAGATCCAATCCATTGCCACCCACAAATCTTCCCCGGCCAAAGCTTTCGTGAGACTAAGAGCAAAATTAAAATTACCACCTTTCAGTGCTGCTATGAGGGAAATCAAAGTGGATGAAGCACCTGGTACTACCCTGGTGGTTGACCCGGAACATAAGAACGTGCAAGGAGGGTTGCCTCTCATTACGGAGGTAACCGAGGAAAAAACCATCTTCCTCCCAATGATCAATAATAGTAAATTAAACCTAACACTACATCAAGGGGTATTCCTGGCACGTTATGAAATAATCAACAGTAACCTTGAAGAGTTTCCGGAGGCAAAATGCTTAAAAACCACGATCAGTGAGTCGATGGGGCCCGAAAATGACGCGGTCCCAGGGAAAATGTCCAGAGGAGACAAATTAAACACCATATTAAGCGAAAGAGATTGGACTCACTTAGATGAAGAACAGAAACAAAAATTATTCCAAACAATACGGCGCCACGAGTTGTTATTTATGGTAGACAAAAATGAGTTAGGCTTGATAACAGCGCCCCCAGCCCACATTAATGTCGAGAATCCCGTACCATGCAGGGCCCCCATTTATAGATACCCAGAAAAAGCAAAGGAGCTGATAGCAGAGATTATAGAGGACCTAGCGCAGAGAGACATAATAGAACCATCTAAAGCCGCCTGGTTGTCACCAATAGTTCTGGTCAGTAAACCGTCCGGCGAGAAAAGAATGTGCCTAGATTACCGCAAGGTTAACACCCATTTAGCAGTAGACATACACCCTCTACCAAAACTTGAGGAACTAGTAGAGAGAGTGTCGGGACAGCAATACTATGCCACCTTAGATATGAAAGATACATACTATCAAGTGCTTTTAGACGAACCAAGCCGGGATTTAACCACATTTACTGAGGGGATTAATTTATACCGATTTAAAGGTTACCCTTTGGCTTGTCTTGTTCCCCAGCTATTTTAGTAGACAGTTACAAACCGCCCTTGCACCCCTCTTAAGGGCGTAATGGATAAAGACTTACTTAGACGACGTGATCATAAGTGCACCTGACTTTAATACCCTTCTCAGTAGACTCCATGAGAACTTCGAGCACATGGGAGGGTAGGAATCAAGTTGAACCTATCAAAATGTAACATTGGGCAAAAGGAAGTCAAATTCTTAGGGCATGTATTCTCTCGGGAAGGATATCGACCGGACCCTAAAAACATCGAAGCAATTGAGAAAATGAAAGCCCCAACAACCGTTAAAGAAACCCGCAGATTCCTGGGAATGTGTTCATTTTACAGACGACACATTGGGCAATTCTCGAAACTAGCCGCCCCCTTAACTAACTTAACCCAAAAGGGATTACAATTCGAATGGTCAACAGAGTGTCAGCAGGCTTTCGAGACTCTCAAAGGGAAATTAATAGCAGCCCCCATCCTAGGACGGGCAGATATGTCAAGAAGCTTCATCCTAGAAACAGATGCCAGCCTCACCCATGTGGGTGCTGTGCTAATGCAAATCGATGATAATAATTTACCCAGGGTCATCGGTTATTTTTCCAAAAAACTTCGCCCGGCAGAAATGAGGTATTCAACCACCGACAGGGAAGCTTTAGCTATAGTTTTGGCATGTCGCCAGTTCCACCATTTCCTGTGGGGCACGAAAGTATTTGTGCGGACAGATCACCAACCGCTAGTCTCCATCTTTAGGCAAAAAACTAAATCACCCCGCATGAATCGGTGGATTTTAGAAATGAGGGATTACCATTTTTCAATTGATTACAAATCAGGGAAAAAGAACGTGGTGGCTGACCAATTAAGTCGCCCAGTAAGACCTATAAGACCTTGGGGCGGCCAAAGTGAGTTATTTCTGGGGAAAACAAGAGAAGAGTTTAGCCAGCTGCAAATGCAGGAACCAAGGTGGAGGGAGATGAGACAGTATTTAGAGGGAGGATGTATCCCACGCTCAAAATACCCTAGAGCAACCCTCGCACAATTTAACATCGAGGATGAAATATTATACTCCACCCGCAGGAAGAAAGACAACACCATATTGTACACCCTGGTAATACCAAATGAATTAAGGCGGCAGGCTCTAAGTTTTGCACATGAGAGTCGGGTCATTTAGGTTTTCTCAAATCTGCCCTCAAGGCAGAAGACTATTTTTACTGGCCGAACTTGAGAGCAGATATGAGAAAGCATATTAAAGAATGTATAACTTGTCAGCAACTCAAAACTGCTAGGGGCCTTCAAATGCAATGGCAAGAGCTTCCACCATGTAATAAACCCCTTGAGAGAATTAGTATGGACATCACAGATATGCACACGAGCAACAGCGGACATCGATATGTCCTGACGCTTATAGATCACTACTCTAGGTATGTAAAATTTATAAAGATGAGATCAAGGTTAGCGGAGGAGGTAGTGAAGGGTTTGCAAACGTACATGGGAGATTTTGGGGCACCGAAAGTGCTCTTAACGGACAATGCGCGCGAGTTCCACGCAACCATTGTCAAAGACCTATGTACCAGAATGGGTACCCAGTTGGTGTTCAGCACTCCTTACCATCCCCAAGGCAACTCTATCTCAGAACGGATGCACAGAACAATGAAATCAGTCCTAGCTACGTTGTGCCGAGGACACCCCCACCGGTGGCCAAACTATCTCGGGCAGTGCCAGACAGTCTTAAACGCGGCAGTGCACGAAACCACCGGGGAGCAACCGTTCTACCTAATGTTCTCTCGTTACGCGCCACGAAGTGTAAGTGCGCCCTTACCACAAGACGATGATGACGCGGACATAAAAATCGCGCATGAGGTGGTTAAAGAAACTAATAGGGAGAGAGCGCAAAAGTGGCGAGACAAGGCTAATCGAGGGATAACTAATCAGAGGGTAGAACTTAACAGTTTGGTCTGGGTGAAAAAGGAACAAGGTGAGCCCTCGGTACAGCGGAAGTTGGGAGTGAAGTGGTTAGGTCCGTACAAAGTTAAAGAAATACTTAGGGATGGAAGTGCATATGTGCTAGAGAATGTTTTCAATGGAACACGAATACAACGTGCGGCAGAAAAAATCAAACCATTCGCAGGAAATGAACAAATCCTCATCGAACAGGAGGAAGTACTCGTACCACCGGTGGACGATAGTGATGAGGACGAAGTTGAACAACGTCCCACGAGGGAAAGAAGGCCGCCCCGAAGGCTAATAGAAGAAGTTTAGGTAGGCTCCTGGGACAGAGTTGTGCGGTGCAGGACAGTAATGAACCCTCTTTGTTGCAATGCAGAGTGGCACTGGTAAATCTCTCCCGCATCCAGGGTCAGCGAAACCCGAGGAAGCATGGGGACCCAGAAGAACCTCGTCAACCCCACCAGGAATATCTGGGACGACCTGGGCTCCCTGCAGAAGGTGTGGAAAAGGGGCTGGAAAGGCCCTACCACGCAACCCCGGATGCCAGGAGGAGGTGGGAGGTACACACCTGACACCCTACCAGGATGCCGGGTCCTGATGAGACCCCAAGGCACTCGTGCCTATATTATGGAATAATGTAGTACTATATGGTTGGCCGCGATTGAAAACCAATTTTTTTTTGTGACCCTTAAATAATCTAGTAATGTATTTTTTTTTAATGTTTAGTAGGATGTTTTATATATGATGTAACAATGTTTTATTTGGAGTGAGTAGAAATGTGATTGTTTTTAGACATGTTACCCATGGGTTAGACACTTTGAGAAAGGGATTTCAGTCTCAGGAAGGAGGGAGCCGTGTAACGGTCCGAATGTGAGTGAACGAGAATGTTAGTAAGTCAGTGAGTGAGAGTGAAAGAGTGAATGGGTAACTGAGGAATGTAAGTGCGTAAAAGGTTATGAGAAGATAACACGGCGAGCGATTGAGCGAATAATTATATGAACGAGTTACTGAAATCCCTCATCTCAAAGCCTCGAACCCCTCCAAGAAACCAATAACTAGTTAGTTAGATAGGTAGGGGTTTGATTGTAAAAGAATGTTCCGGAAGGGAGAGAGAGTCAGTAATGCGGGGTTAAAAGATCACGTGATGGAGGGGAGAAGCTGATGAGTAAGCGAGGAGGAGGAGGAAGAGGGCCAGAAGCGGGAGAGAAGAGAGGAGACAAGCACCACTGCAGCAAACCAGAAGCTGGAGAGAAGAGAGGAGACAAGCACCACTGCAGCAAGCCAGAAGCTTGGGAGACTAGCACCCCACCCACGGCCTTCTGTGTGAGGCGGGCTAGTCAGGAGACGAGCAGCAGCCCTAGCAAGGAAAGGCAGCGAGTTGGAGTTGAGTGAGAGGTGTCCATCTCTCCACTCAGCCCCCCCCCGGAAAAACCACCCACGGCCTGCGGGGTGAGACGGACTACAGGATGGGAACTTGTATGGCGGGGTAACCTGCCCCTCGACTGTCCTGGGGGCCGAAATACCACTGCCCCAAGCTGCTCCCTACATCAAAGGGCGCCCGCCTCTTCACACCACCCGAGCCGCTCCATCTCCACATCAAGCGGCGCCCGTCTGTCCATCACCAGGACCGCCCATTCCCATCGTGAACGTCCCCTGCCGAGCCCGACACTCACGCCAGCTCCTCCTTCTCCGCATCCAGCAACTAGAGCTAAGCATTCTGTGTATTCCCCAAATCTTCCTTGTGCCGGTAGCTAGCTAGATTAGAGGCCTACAGCCTGTCAGTCATTCATTTTTTTCTTATTTTTATTAGTACTCCGCTAACCTTTGCAAAAGGAAACCAAATACATATTTATATATAACCTTACTGAGTGTTATCATTTGGAGCCTGTTTTGCTGCTCATTTGAGATTACTGAACCATACACACATCCACCCCCCCATAGTACATTATCACCATCCAGTTTCTTAATGCTGTCTCAAAAAGTGGTTCCCACGGAAATCCTCCCACCTTCCATAATTAACCACACAAGTAACGCCCTTCTGGTCACAAACTTCGGAACGAGTGTTCACTTGTCCTGAGGCCTTAACATCCGGGACCAGCGCTCGACGACTACCACGCTACCACATACCATCACCACCATAGTGGTTGTCATAAAAAGGGATGTAGCTTTATTTATTTATTTCAATTTAATTTTCTCTTTCCACGCTACATTAGTTCAACATACCTACCCTTGAGGTGGGTTTCTCCGTTCTTTATTTTCCTATAAATTCCTCTCTTCAAGCCTATCTCATGCTTGAGTCTGCGGGTCATCCATTTGGGGTCGTTATTTTCCTTCCTACGTGCTTGGTACGGGATATGCTGTCTCTGACCCCCTGTAATTACTCACTAAATTATTGTAGGTCATTTCTACATGATTCCCCTGTCTTTCCGGTTCCAGCCCTGAGATCTAGCCCTCATCTAGCCCTAAGGTTCCCCAATTTACCTCCTCAAGGTATCTTCTGAGCCCATCATAATCAGCTCTTCTAAAGTCAGGCACCAACAGAGTTGAGTTCATAGGTCACCGCCCAGTCTAGTTTAAACCTAATTTCCTTGTGATCACTGCCACCTAATTCTCCCCCAACATCTAGCTCAATGATCATATTCTCGTTGTTAGTCAGGACTAAGTCTAAAATGTTATTTCCTCTGGTGGGCTCCGCCACTGTCTGCTTGAGAAAATTATCTTGTATTACTTTCAGAAAATCCTCAGATTCTAAATCAACCACCACGCCTTCCCAGTCTATATTCCTATAGTTAAAATCCCCCATAATGCAGGCATTTTTGTTCCTGCTCGCCCTGCCTACCTCTTGTAGTAATATATCAGTGTCCTGCCTGCTAAGGTTGGGTGGCCTGTAAAGAACCCCTAGAATTAGTTTGTCTTTCCCTTTGTGGACGTCCACCCAAACTGATTCTGAGTTGCCATTTGTTTGAACAGAATTGTTAGCGGAACAGTTAAGTGTATCTTTAACATAAAGTGCCACACCCTCCCCTTCTTCCCTTTCTATCTTTGTGAAACATCTGATAACCATCTATTTCATACTCAGACATGAAGCTTTTGTTTGCAGTATCCACCCATGTTTCCGTGATAGCTATAATGTCGAATTTCTCGACACATGCTTTCCCCCTCAGTAGATCTATCTTGTTCCTGAGACTCCTCCTGTTGGTGTAATAACCGTTAGCCCATCTTTTCTTACATCCTTTCGATTACTCCTGCGCCCCCTAGTCCCAGTCTGCGGTGCACAGCCACTGATGTTAGGCCCTCCCCCCTTGCCTACTCTAAAAAATCCAGTAGGGTGCTAAGTGATCGCTCGAGGGAGTCAGCGAGAACCTCTACCCCCTGGAGTGACAGGTGCACCCCATCCTTGGCATAAAAGGTGCCCCTCTCGTAAAAGAGGTCGCAATTATCAATGAAGAGCCAACCATTACGCTTACAGTGAGCTGCCAGCCTGCTGTTTACTGCTAAGAGCCAACCATTACGCTTACAGTGAGCTGCCAGCCTGCTGTTTACTGCTAAGAGCCAACCATTACGCTTACAGTGAGCTGCCAGCCTGTTTACTGCTAAGGCCCTGGAAAGCCTTCCCTCACCTAACCCCCTCCTTGGCAAAATACCACAAATGGCCGGCACCCCTCCCCCCCCCTGAAGTCTCTCACTTTGGCAAACGATTCCCATAAGTGCCTAAATATCTCCTCGCTTCCCACTTTACCGATATCATTGCCGCCGAAACTGCAGAAGACGATTGGCTGGGTACTTTCCCCAGCTAAAATATCCTCAATCCTGTCAGAAATGTGTTGTATACCTGCCCCGGGAAAGCAAACCCTAAGTCTATTGTCCTTGTCCTTTGAACAAAAGTACCTCTCAGTGAGCTTGATTTGACTGTCCCCAACAATGCAGTTTTTCCATGCTGCATGGTTCTTTTTCCTTTCCTGCCAGCTTTGGCTGGAAGGATGGGGGACGGGGAGGAGCCTTCGCCTTTGCTGTCCTTTCATCTTCCACCTTTGATTAGATAGTTAGTGTAGCTTGTCACAAACAGCCTCGTAAGGACCAGCAGGTCTGCTGTTGTTTGTTCTTCCTTTGTGTTTTCTTTGTGTTTCCTTTGTGGACAGTTGTTAGGGTCATACACCTACGATCCTAAAATCTGTCCACGATGGAAGAAGGAGACTAATGCGTATCATCACCGCTCATGTACGGGCCTTCCCCCACCCCCACTAACCGTTGCGGCGAGCGTGGGAACGCGTCTCCCCTCACGCCGAATACCACAAGTTTCACTGCTTAAGGGGGGCAATTAGGGGGGTCCTCCTGCACATATGGTACGTCCAATAGCTTTGAAATCTTAGTTTGTTATTTGTTTCTGTAAATATATGACATTCTGTGAATTTCATGAAATTTGGGTGAAGTATAGGGGAGACTCAGTGTATTTTTTTTTTGTTTTGTTTTGTTTTGTTCCAGACTTTATTTTTCAGTTAATCGCTGTAAAAAAAAAAAAAACTTTACATATCTACATTTTGTTTTTATAAAATTGTGATATGCAAAAAAACTGGGCACTTCTGTCTCGCTATGTGTGTCTGTAGCTGGGAAAGCGACACGGTGATAAAAATTTCGCTTGTATCAGGAGGAGGAGGGTTCAACTGAACACCTCTGTGCAGAATTTGTTGTTGGAGCTGCAGTGATGTTTCATGTGGCAATGATTTTGCAGCTGGTGGTGATGTAGGTGGTGGTGGAGTAGGTGGTGATGAAGCAGGTGGTGGTGGAGAAGGGCGTGAAGAGGTACTCGGTGTAGGGAGTGGCGAATCAGCTGGTGATGAGCGGCGGGTGAGCGTGGCAGGATCACGACTCGCTTCATAAGCTCCGAAACTGCCCTCTTCCTGGTCTTGGCCGTTCCATTCTTGTTCAATAAACCTTCTTCATGTTGATGGCTCTCTTACTACTCAACTTGCGTTTGTACGTCATTTCTAAAGACCTTAATTTGGCTGGAGTACAAACGAACAGGTTGCGTGCGCTTCCCCGTTGTTGTCTGGGTAGGTACTGGCTCCACCACACTCCTCTCCTCAACTCACACCCTCCCTGCGATCCGGCACGAGAGGTATGACAGATGACAAAATTTACGGAAAAAAAAAATCCAATGCAAATTTTACGTACATACAGGCACTGAATGGTACAGCATGTGTTGGCTCGCGAGTCAGGCTATGACGCAATAGCGCGAGCCATTTAAATATGGCTTTCAAGGGTGAGGGGTTTTAATTTTACGAAAACAAACCTCACCACATGGCAATTTTGGCTACCCCGGCCATGCTGAGCGAAAAAACGTATTTGTCCGATTTTAAATGTATTCGTAAAAAAATACCCTTAGTCGCCCCCCTTAAGCCGTGGTTACACTATAGTCCGGCAAATCTTAAGTGGCGGCTCTGACGTAGACAGCCCGCTAGACCCTGTTGCCACGACTCCAACTGACCTCGCACACCGTGCCTCTCACAGCTCTCTCTCTCTCTCTCTCTGTGTGTGTGTGTGTGTGTGTGTGTGTTTCTCTCTCTCTCTCTCTCTCTCTCTCTCTCTCTCTCTCTCTCTCTCTCTCTCTCTCTCTGTGTGTGTGTGTGTGCGCGAGAGAGAGAAAAGTGGGGGTGTACTCTCATTCGGGGAGTAAGGTGCACGACAATGCATAATAATAATAATAATAATAATAATAATAATAATAATAATAATAATAAAAAACCTCTAAAAAAATCGCACTAAGACTCCTTACCCCTTGGGTGGTGTGGAAATAAGGTCAAAGTGTAATATTTTACTTTTCTTAGCGACTACTCCTTCCCCACTCCCTGGCCATCCCCAGCGGAGCCTCACCATTCACCTACATAATTTTATGACTCGCATCAGAATTTGCTTGACGGTCCTGGCATTCCATATACAGGTACAGTCTCCATATTTTATCATAATTATGCCGTATAGCTGACATTGTATGGCAGATGGCAGACACACACTAAAAAATGGCAGAAATGCGATAATTAAAACAGGCAGAGCAACTGGCAACTGCGGTGTGTTGCGTTGAGAGGAGCATGACTCAGACTTGAGCTGACAACGCCGCGGTGGCAACGCTGCCAAGTGTTGTACAAATTTCTTTGTATTCACTCACAGATATAGAATCAATCATAAAAAACATATTTATTTTTTATACTAGAGTGAGAGAGAAAGAGAGAGACACGGGGGGGGAGAGAGAAAGAAGGCTGTGAGAGGCACGGTACGCGAGGTCACTTAAGAGACATAGCACCAGAGTCTAGCGGGCTGTCTACGTCAGAGCCGCCTCTTAAGATTTGCCGGACTATAGTCACTGCTACCCCATGCGTTGGGCTATTTCGGCAGGGTTGGACACCCAGCCCAGCCAAAATCCTCCAGCCCAGGGCAAATTTGGTGGATGCGCTGGATCGTTGTTCTCTGGGCGGTATTGCTGGGAGCAGCAGAGGGTATTGAGATACTGTAGTATTTAAGCATACAACTAAATCCAAATTATCCTATATAATAAAATATATAAATGTTATATTACTATATAATTAAATTATTAGTTTTCCTGTATAATTAATGACCACTAACGGCACACAAATTAATAAAACACACCACTTTCACACTCGCTTGACTTGGAAACCAGATGTAAACAAACAAGCCTTCGTCGAGCCAACTAAGTTACCATGGTATCTCTAGAAAAATCAATTTTATGGCCACAAGAGGCCATATATAGCCTCTTGGAGAAAGTCAGGGATCGTGAGGTCTTGTGACTTGTGGAACATAACAACACAAGGACTACCCCAAGAAAACTTTGCAAGGCAAAATCGTCCATCCCAGGGGTAACAGTGACTAGTGTAGCCGTAGCTTTACTTAGTAAAAGTCGCTGGGTTGACGTGGCCCAGAGTCGGCGCAGTGTGAACGGGGCTTTACTCTTTCTTTCGAGACCGTGTGATACAAATTTTCGGGAATAACCTTCTAGCAAAGCGTCAGGGAAGGATGATAATCTGGCGCATCATGTTTCAGACTATTCCGTAAGTGATACTTTCTTAACATGATATAGGTAATTAAAAACGTAAGACATAAGTGGCTGAAGGGTAAACTTTGCCATGTTTTATAGAGGACCCGGTGCGAGGCTAGCAGTGACGTAGCTATGGTGCAATCACCCGCTCACGAGAGAGAGAGAGAGAGAGAGAGAGAGAGAGAGAGAGATCCTCGTCGAGTGTGGTCATCAATGCCAAAACATATTATAGCGTCTTCCATTTAGCGTGACCCGTTTCTGGGCCGTGATCTGGCGTGTTCCATTTAGCGGAACTGTTCAGAATTGCTGCATGTCTGGAAATCCAAATAAATAGGTACTAATTTGTTATTTTATATTTAGTCATAGATATTGCCAGAAAATCATGAGAAAGGGCTAAAAGTGGTGTAGTGGTGGACGAAGAGGGATTGACTTTCCCGTCTGGCCCAGCCTTAGGCAGCTTTGCCGGTGGAGAGCTCACAGTATCTGATAACGAAGGCAGTTTAGATGAATAAACGTGTGGAGAGTATTCTGTTTCGCAGAATAAGGGTTTTGTGGTTTGGCGATGCAGGGGAGGGACGGGGTTGGAAGGAAGAGACGGACACATTATTATCCATTGGCTGAAACAATTCGGCGTAATTGCTAACATATATGGTCATTACCCTCGGCACTATTCCTTCATTGATGAATAGGTTCAATAAGGACCATGATATGAAGATAGGCCGCATTTTTGGGTAATATGTGGGAGTAGGCGTGGTCTGTGAAGCACAAGGGACATATAATTATATCCTATATTGTTTATACCTCAGTATATTCAAATTAATCTATTGAGCATTGGAAATGATCTAGAAAATATGTTCAAAGGGTGGGGGGGTTGCAGCCCCCCCTGGTTAAAAGGGGGGTCGAGGGGGACGAAGACCCCTCTTTAGCAGGTCGCAAAGTTCGGTTGGAGTAGTCTGAATATGCTCCCCGACCTTAAACCCTCTGCGAGCTATTTTGCAGGGGCGACACCGTCGCCGCGGCCGCCGCCAAAGGAGGCTACTCTTTCGTGAATATTATCCCCTATTTTCAACAATAAATAGCGTTTCCATGATTGTTGAACGTTTGTAGAAAAGATATATGAAGAGCTAGTGATGTTTCATAAGGTAGGTAATGAAATACTGACACGACGGTATTAAAACGAATCTTTACCAATGGGTGTGAACGGCAGAGCGTGCGGAGTGTGCTACGGGGAACTGTAGCATTCCTGATATATGTACCCCCATAAAAGTTTTTTTATTACTGGTTTGCGCAGAATATGCTAAAGCTATCTCCACACACAAAAAGTAGTCATATATTGCCCATGAAAACATGTGTCTTGAAAATAATACCCCTACTCCTGCTACATTTTTACCGCATTTTGTGCCAAACAGATGCTTGCCATATCATCACGATAAAGAACCCGTCCCCACAGTCCCCATGATGAGGAGGGGATACCAGGAAGCCAGCACCCTGCAGATGCGCCAGCTCTCAGTATATAATTACACACAAAAACAAGTACTAGTGAAAGCTTGATAGAGCATCATATGAAGTCAACTTGTAATAAAATGTATATGATTAAATAAATAAGGAGCTATGGTCCATTTGCCTGCAGCACCCTCCCACAGGAGTTGTGAGAACGATTTGGTATGCATTGCTAGAAGCAAACTAATTGTAGTCAAGGCTCTTGATTGGTACAATATTTTTATCCAGACTTACACCAAATTATAGTTTAACATTTACCGTTTACCGTTGATGAGATTTCAGTCCGTGCTCCGCAGCTGATGCAGCGCTCTACGAGGGCCGTCAACATTTACAACGTTAGCCTCAATAATAGTCCTCGATGCACTTATTCTCAAACATCGTAGTGTCTTAATTGCTTTCACGAATAATAGCACATACACCCATTAGTTCAGTGTTCAGGTCTAATATTTTCATTATAGTATCACAAATATCCAACTATTATATCCCACACACTGAACATTCATCATACTCAATTTACCTTTGAGTACAGACACTAATTAATAACCATAGTTATGAATTCTCTCAATTAATCAATAGTGATTGACATGTTTCATCATTATTATAATCAGTTAGTTTACTATCCGTTTATTATGAAAACCGACAGACAATTTATGGGGCCTGTAACCTCATCAACGGTAACGGTAACGATAAATTGAGAGCAACAGGTCAAATTAGTTATGTTAAATTTTATTGTTGTTGTTAGACTGCATTGATGCATGTTGAGAGGATGAAACTATTATTTCTGGTGCCTCTATTTGCTTATTGTAATAAGTGTTTACACAGAATCATGGAAAGTCGCTAGAATGACTGTCAAACCAGCGATTACTCCATGAAGCTGACTCAGTCAACATGCCCGCATACTCCGTCAATGCCAACTCCAGCTAGCCTATATGGGCACATGGTACGCTACCCAGAAGCCAACCTTTCTCACTTGATTGTTTCTGTAAGAGACAACCCTTAGTGGAAAAGGTCAAGGGAACGCCCACAAAGTTCATGGCGAGAAAGAGCACGTATTTACTTGCTTTACTTGGTCTAATCTAGAGGGTCTTTCTCACAACTATGGTGGTCCACCGCTGCAGCCGGCCCGAGAGTCTTCCTTCAGGAGAGCCTCTGGTCCGACACAGAGTTTGAGGCTGCCCTACAGTAAGCCGTGTAGCCTGGAACAGGAGGCTCATCTGGCAGCGTTTGCAGGAATTTGGTGGCCAAGGTTCAAATCTTGGCCCAGGCAGTCAATGCACATCCCACTTAAGTGTTCATTCTCCTTATCGAGGTGGTTAATGAATGGGTACATGAGGGAACTGTGGTAACCTGGGTGTCACACTGACCCCGTGACCTGGGGTAATAGGTTCTTACCCAGACAAGATAGAAATGAATACAGGTGCCACATGCTGCTATAGCATATGCCCCCAACTTTACCCTCTACCTTTATTCCAAAGTACCAAATGTTTCATTTGGCACCATAATTGATTATTCTATTTATTATTACATTATACACATGGATTCATGTATCACATCTTTAACAGGTATGTCTGTTGGCTGTGTGATGTTCAATTCAACACAATACAAGGCATCTTTGATCACTTGAAGCTGCACCAAGGAAGAGGAGCTGAAGGCCATTCTGCAGCAGCAGTGGGAGAACTTGAACAAAGTTGTGGTAAAGATTTTTCATTGTTTATAATTTAAATCTCAGTTTGGCAAATCAAGATTAATGTAGTTTTAGGTGCATTTAATTTTAATGTAGGAACCACCTGGCAAGATTTCTAAAATACATTACATTTTTATAATATTGGTTGACTTTTTCTCTAATGAAATCACAAATTGCAAGTGATATAATATATATATATATATATATATATATATATATATATATATATATATATATATATATATATATATATATATATACCGTAGCGCGGGGCTATTCAGGACAGCTGGGGTAATACGGGACAAATTTCTGACAGCGCTGTAATCGTCCTTAGCGGCTAAGGTTCTTCGATTTCCAAATCTAAAATATAGGAAGTAAAGTTCAACTTTTTTGCTATATACGTCAACCCTCCTAAAATTAAAATAAAAAGGTTCTTTTTTTTACGTTTTTGAAGTTGGTCCCGGTAAGGTCTGTGGAGGAGAAACTATAAAGACGATCATTACGTATTATACAGTATTGAATGTAGAATTTATCTGACAACGTCCCATTGTAAGAATAAAAAAAAAAATTGCTCCACGGAAAACAAAATGGCGGCCATATCCGCAACCCGGGGTTATTCAGGACAACACCCCAGGGTAACACGGGAGAGTTGGTAAAAGTTGCCTAAACATGATCCCAAAATGCTCGATGGTAAGAAGTTATCAGCAAAAAACTTGCAAAATCGTCCTGAATAGCCCTGTGCTACGGTGTGTGTGTGTGTGTGTGCGTGTGTGTATATTTATATATATATATATATATATATATATCTATATATATATATATATATATATATATATATATATATATATATATATATTGAAAATTTTCTTATTTTGCCCACATTTCTTTATTCAGAATTACTGAGCCCAGAGTTCAACTCTGCTGAAGGTGAAGAGCACTGGCAACCTATTATAGTTGACGAATTAATAAAATTAGTTAAGGGGAATTATTCCAAACTACAAGATAAGATGGTGAAGAAAAAAAAGGTTTGGAGCTTTGCCAGTAAATTAAATATGAAGGTATGGTACCTGATAATGTACGTAATTTGAAACGGAAATATATTTGTCATATTTTTTCTTGAAAGGATGATTAGTATGCATGCCTGAAGTATTTGTCCTCCGTTATTATTATGAGACAAAACCGGTAGAGAGGGAGGTGTGGCAGCACTATACACTGCCTTTTCTGCAGCCTAAAACACTCAAGAACCCAGAGAAAATGAAAGATGTGAAAGAGAAGAGGATACGGGATTGCATCCCCTATCTTTCCCTATCTTTCGCCTCTGCCTGTCAACATCTACCTTTCCTTCCTGCTGTAAGTATGCCTTCATACAGCCTGTGCCTAAGAAGGGTGACCGTTCCAATCCCTCAAACTATCATCCTATAGCTTTGCTTTCTTGTCTCTAAAGCTTTTGAATCTATCCTTAACCGGAAGTTTCAAAAGCACCTTTCCACTTCTGACTTTCTATCTGATCGCCAGTATGGGTTCCGCAAGGGCATCCTTGCCTTCCTAACTGATTCTTGGTCATCCTCTCTTAGCCGTTTCGGTGAAACCTTTGCTATTGCGCTGGACATATCAAAAGCCTTTGATATGGTCTGGCACAAATCTTTGCTTTCCAAACTAACCTCCTAGGGTTTCTATCCTTCTCTCTGTACCTTTATCTCCAGTTCCCTCTCTGACCGGTCTATTTCCGCTGTGGTAGACGGTCACTGTTCTTCCCCTAATCCTATTAATAGTGGTGTTCCGCAGGGTTCTGTCCTATCTCCCACTCTCTTTCTGTTGTTCATTGATGATCTTCTCTCCAAAACCAACTGTCCTATCCATTCTTACACCGATGACTCTACTCTGCATTAAGACCCACCCAACAGGAACTAAATGATTCCAAGCTGGAGGCGGCAGAACGCTTAGCCTCAGACCTTACTATTATTTCCGATTGGGGCAAAAAGAACTTGGTGTCTTTCAATGCCTCAAAAACACATTTTCTCCATCTATCCACTCGACACAATCTTCCAAACAACTATCCCCTATTCTTTGACAACACTCAGCTGTCAGCTTCTTCAACACTAAACATCCTCGGTCTATGCTTATCTCAAAATCTCAACTGGAAACTTCATATATCTCCTCTTACTAAATCAGCTTCCTCGAGGCTGGGCGTTCTGTACCGTCTCCGCCAGTTCTTCTCCCCCGCACAGTTGCTATCCATTTACAGGGGCCTTGTCTGCCCTCGTATGGAGTATGCATCTCACACAGCTCTCTTGGACAGAGTGAAGTCTAAGGCTCTTCGTCTCATCAGCTCTCAGCTCTCTTGGACAGAGTGAAGTCTAAGGCTCTTCGTCTCATCAGCTCTCCTCCTCTTACTAATAGTCTTCTACATCTTAAATTTCACCACCATGTTGCCCCTCTTTCTATCTTCTATCGATATTTTCATGCTGACTGCTCTTCCGAACTTGCTAACTGCATGCCTCCCCCCCTCCCCCCCCTCCCGCAGCCTCGCCACACACGACTTTCTACTCAAGCACATCCCTTTACTGTCCAAATCCCTTACGCAAGAGTTAACCAGCATCTTCACTCTTTCATCCCTCACGCTGGTAAACTCTGGGACAATCTTCCTTTATCTGTATTTCCTCCTGCCTACGACTTGAACTCTTTCAAGACGAGAGTATCAGGACATCTCTCCTCCCGAAATTGACCTATCTTTCGGCCACTCCTCTAACTCTTTAGGAGCAGTGAGTATCGGGCTTTTTTTTAACATGTTAACTTTTTTTAATGCCCTTGAACTGACTCCTCTGCTGTAAAAAAAAGTGAAGCAAATGATCGAGAAACAGGGAAATGAACCTGGTGTTAACTGCTAAGTAGTAGTAGTACTAGTAGTAGTAGTAGTAGTAGTAGTAGTAGTAGTAGTAGTAGTAGTAGTAGTACCTTGACTGGTAAATTCTGGAACAGCCTTCCCTTCTTCTGTATTTCCTCCTACCTACCACAAACTCTTTCAAGAGGGGAGTATCACACCTCTCCATCCACAGTTGACTCTTTTTTTGGCTACATTGTTCTGGTTCATTTATAGGAGCAACGCCTACGTTTTTTTGTTTTTTTTCACTCTAAAGTAAAGAAAAATAAATGTTAAAAACCTCAGTGAAAATAGTTTAGCAACCTATTAGACATGCCATTACAAATCCAAATTCAGTTTCAGAAAAAACTTCACCATGGATCAGTGTTGCAACAAGTGGAAGAATCTCCTGCGTTCATACAAGAAGTTCACAGACAATGCATAAACATCAGGAGCTGCAGCAATCCGGAAACCAGCCTATTTTGATGAAATTCAAGAAGTTGTGCAAGGGAACCTAGCCATGAATATAAGATGTCCCTTTGATTCTGGACGTCCTAGCGCAAGTAACAACGAAGTTTTCTGTTAACCCAACTTTTAATACGAGATGTACATCATTTAGTCCTCTTAATTAAATTTAAATGCAAAAGACATAGTAGTGAGTTATTATCGTTATGTAATCGATAATAAATACTTCAGATTATATGGCCACATGCCCATGTTTATTCATCATCATCTCATCGACACCTGCTCCTACGAGCTCCCACCCCTCCTTGCCTGTTCAAAGTTTCTCGCGGATCTTTCCCCCCTTCTCCCTAACGTACTCCTGTACTCTATCTCTCCATTTCACTGGAGGTCGTCCTCTAACATTCCCTTCCTCTATCTCACTCACATACGCCCTCCTGGTCAGCTTACTCTCCTCCATTCGCTCCATGTGACCAAACCACTTAAAAGTCAGTCGTTTCACTTCTTCCACCACTCCACACTTCTTCCCTTCACCACCGTGACACATTCCAAAGCGCGCATACACACTTTCATTACTCATTCCATCCATTCTACTCACACCACAAGCACTCCTCAAATAACTCATTTCCACTGCCTGCACTCTAGACCTCTGTTGAGGGTTTCATCAAGGTCCCAAGTCCTTGAAGTGTGCTCAAGGAGTCCCAAGCATGCTTGAGACTCCTTGAGCACACTTCCAAGGACTTGGGACCTTGATGAAACTGCATGCTTGGAGCTCCTTGAGCACACTTCCAAGGACTTGGGACCTTTAATGAAACCAGCCCTGACTTTCATTTCAGGCCTATGTATCGCTTGCATATGCGAGGGTTAGTACTATTATTGTATTTCTCAAATCCCTCTTTACCTCCATGCTCACACTTCTGCCATTCATGATTCGTCCCAAAGACCCTGCCACCCTTCTTCCTTGCAATGCCCTTTCTCTTGTATCTCCCTTCGTACCACCATGCTTACACATAACTGATCCAAGGTACTTAAACTCATTAACCTCCTCCATTTCTTCGCTACTCAAAATTATTTTGCATTCTTTTTCACATTCAATTCCCACTCTATATGGGCATACAAAATCCACAACCTCACTTCTACTAAGCTCACAAACCATCACTTTACTTGATTAATGGATGTCTATGTACAACCATGATTTATTAGTGCTTGCCTTTGGGTCCCAAAGCATTGTTCAATCCCTTCATGACATCTTCCTGCAGGAGGCCATTAAAACATAAGGTGGGTGATGACCAACAAATATTGAGCTAAGTTCTGCAGTTAAATTTGGCAGACCTTCAAAAGTTCAGATAAAATGATTATTAAAGACAGTGATACATATCTTTTGCAGATTTCCCAAGAAAAAGAAATTCAAGACGCCAGGGCATTTCATCCGGGTGTTGCTAGCACCTCCCAAGACCAGCCACCACAGGAGCCTGCTAGCCACCTTGATGATAGTTCTCTCATCAGATGGACCAGATGACCCTGTTAGAGGACCTGGAGCCATAGGGGAACCAAGTAATACTAGCCGCAGAGGACGCAGAGATGCCAGGAGACTGACCCCATCATCCCACCATGCCCAAATGCAGTCTCTCCTGAAGGCTAGTATTGAGATATCAAGAGAAAACTACAGAAAATGAAAGTAGATGGAGAGAAAAAGGAACAATTTAGAGAGCTTTTATTAAAGGAACTTATTCGCCATCATCGTGCGATTGAGCGGAGTTTAGAAAATCATGAAAAAAAAATAAAAAAAAAGAAATTTGACAAGTATTGATGACAGTGATTAACCCTTTCCATAGCTGACGCCGATGTCGGCATCATGAAGCGCCCGTGGCATATACGGAGACGCCGACGTTGGCGTCATAATTATATTTTGTTTTAGTTGTTGCCGAGTGATCCCATATTTTTTTCTGGCTCTACCTAGAGACTTCGTGTATGCTATGGTGTCTTATTTGACTTTCAATATTATTATAGTGTAATAATGTAAGTGTCTCGTGCGCATTTGTACTTGACAGTAACAATCAAATCCAACAGAAAATAACAAAAATAATGAGAAAGAAATGATATATGTGTATGTGTGT
The DNA here is from genome assembly GCF_024679095.1 of Eriocheir sinensis. Classification (NCBI taxonomy): domain Eukaryota; kingdom Metazoa; phylum Arthropoda; class Malacostraca; order Decapoda; family Varunidae; genus Eriocheir; species Eriocheir sinensis. Next base: position 4,765,848 of record NC_066572.1, read on the forward strand.
GAAGTTCCTCTTCCTTTGAGTTCCCAAGTGGCTGGCTAGTGAGTGCATTACTCACCACCCCCTTGGCTCAAGGACGCGGCCTCCCCTCCCTGCCTCTCCCTTACAATGTCAAATGTCGCTTCTGATTACAAGAAGTTTTCAGCCATAATATCAATATAATCATCATGTATTAAGTATAAAAACATGCAAAATTAAGTGGTGCACATAAAGAGACAAATTATTTGATAATTTTGAGATGTACGCATAAATATACTGAGAAATTTGCATTATTCGTACATGACGCGTGTCTGCTGAATTTTATTTCCTTATATTAGTTGTGATAAAGAAATAGATTTGTGTAGAAAAGTGGAGGAGAGAAGGGAAAGACACAGACGTAAGTAAGATCATGGAAAGTATCCCACTGATTCACCGGCAATACGCACTGATATTACGGAGTAAATGGCCGAAACGCCGTGTGTGTGTGAGAGAGAGGGGGGGGGTCAAAAGATTGACACCTCAGTGATACGAAGGAAGAGAGAGGGAGAGAAGCATTTTCTCTCTCTCTCTCTCTCTCTCTCTCTCTCTCTCTCTCTCTCTCTCTCTCTCTCTCTCTCTCTCTCTCTCACACACACACACACACACACACTAAAGGAAGGATGTATAAGGAATGAAGAAAGAACGAGAACAGAAACAGCGAGATGAATATAAGGTAGAGGCAGGGAGGGGGAGACCGGAGTTCCCGCGTCCCTGAGCCGAGGTGGTGGTGAGACAATGCACTATATAGCCAGGCACTTGGCAACTCGTGGGACCTGCTTGGCGGCGAGCCGATACCGTGGGTGCCCTCGTACAAGTACCTGGGCATGACCATCAACTCACGGCTTTCATTTGTGCCATACATCGCCTCTCTCAGTGCGAGGGTGAAGAGCCGCACCAACATCATGCGCGCCCTGGCACGGACGGAGGGCGGTGCGAGCGGCAGGGTGCCGAGGCGATTTTATGTCCAGGCGGTGCGCTCCTGTGTGGACTATGGGTCGCCATGCCTCCTCACCGTTAGCCCCGCTGCACTCGAGCCGCTTGAGGTGGCCCAGAACGCGGCACTCCGCCACATTCTCGGGGCCCCGAGAAGGACAAAATGCGTGTGCCTAAGAGCGGAGGCCCGATTGCCCTCCATCTCCACCAGGGTCAACCAGCTCTCCATCAGCCACCTAGTTAAGCTGCTCTGCCTCAGGGGGTCGGAGTCACTCCGTGACTCCGTGGGGCAGGCCCTCCTACAAGACCCAGACCTTTTCCGACGAAGGTTGTGGGCGGCGGTAGCAGCTGCTAGGCTAAGGCCACATGCCCTGGCGTGTGCCTCCATCGTGACGCCTGACGCGCCCCACCCGGCCTATGTGGCTCCACCGCCTTGGGCTCTACGGTCCTTCACCGCCACCATCAAGCCCCTGCCATCAAAAAAGGCCATTCTGTCTGAGGAGAGGCTGGCAAGGGAGGCCGCAGCGAGGGTGGAGGAAGTCTCGCACCTTCGGGCAGCTACTTACTACACCGACGGCTCTGTCGACCTCCACACAGGGGCCGTCGGTGCAGCGTTTGTCACGGCGGGGCACACAGAGCTCATTTGACTGTCGGATGGCTCATCATCGACGCAGGCGGAGCTTGTTGCCATCAGCTGGGCCCTGAAACACGCTGAGGAGGAGGGCGTGGGGGCTGTCGTCCTCCACTGCGATTCGGTGCCGGCCATTCAGTCCCTCCTCGCCGAACCCGCTACCGACAACATCTCCCTCCTTACCAGCATCCACGCCCGGATGCAAGGAATGCAGAGGGAGGGGCGGGTAATTCATTTCAACTGGGTGCCCAGCCATGCCGGCGTTCCAGGGAACGAGGCTGCGGACTGGGCTGCTGCGGAGGCCACACTGCTCCCTGTGGTTAAGCACAGGCTACCACCCAGCGGCTCACAAGTAAAACGGGGCGCAGCTAAGCACGCCTCAGCCGAGAGCAGGAGGGAGCTCGAGGAGGCAGTGGCGGCGGGCTCGCCATCAGCGCATTGGTATTCCACAGCCACTGACTTCGGTCAACGCGAAATACTTACGTTATTATACAATAACAGCAGTGAAAGTCAAATAAGCCACTGTATCATATCGAACCTATATCCTAAAAACAATCGTACAATATTTTGGATGAAATAACTCCTGTGCTGGCTAAAGCGAGCCAGGACACTGTATATACGTCCTCTGATATGCTACGGGGCACGCAAGGACGCTGTATACGCGTCCTCGTGTTGAAGGGGTTAAGAGAGACATAGTTCATCATTGTCGTTTAACTCCTTCAACATGAGGACGCATATACTGCGTCCTTGGGTGCCCCATACCATATCAGAGGACGCGCATACTGCGTCCTGGCTCGCTCTCTCCAACATACGAGTTATTTCTTCCCGGATATTGTACGATTGTTTTTAGGATGTAGGTCGGATATGATCCGGTGTCTTATCTCTCTCTCTCTCTCTCTCTCTCTCTCTCTCTCACACACAGATGGGTGGGATCAAGATACAAGGCGTTAGAATCACGAGGTACCACTGTGTACATTATATTTATTTGCTCACTGAAAGTTTGTCATGTGTATTTTGATAAGGAAGAATATATTTTTGTAGTCTGGGCAGCAGGTAACTCGATTTACGCGAGTATTGTGTCCTTGAAGAGGTCGCGTAAATAAAAAACAATGTAAAACAAACAAGAGGTAGGTTTGTACTTTTATTACCTACTGTATCACTCTGACTCCTCTCCCTCTCGTGGTTCCTCCTCTGACTGCCCTTCCCCTCGTGGTAGCACAGCAGCGAGGGTGTTGTTGTTGAGTAGCGTGGCAGCGTGGGTACCAAGGAGACTATAGAACAGGAGAGGGGGCCTCTATGGGAGACCGTGGGCGGGTGGTGGTGTATGTCGGTTGCAACAGATGGCGCAGGTGCAGCGTTGTTTACATCCAGGCGCCTCCCCCCCTCCAGACACCCACCCCCCTAACCCCAGTACCCATCAGCAGTGTTGCTATATGGGATGAAGCAGCAAATGTTGCTACTTTTTTCTTCAGTTTGGTTATTTCCCATTTTAAATAAAAAAAAACAAAGAAAGAAAAATACTAAAATGAACAGTAAGAACTAAATATATTTATCAGGTAGATATAGCCTGACTGCATGTCATGTTAGTAATGCTATATTATTGTACCGTGGTTATATTACTTTATCTGCATTTGTGGGAGGTTAGCAGTGGATAGATGTGCTTTGTGTGTTTTAACTGTCTGTATACACACAGGAATGAACCGAGGTTGTAGCCCAACTGCCTTTCTTTCAAAACATGTTTTTTTCTCTCAACCTCAGTGTTTTAGCAGCACGCTGACTTAATTCCTCCAGTAATTATTTACATAGATTTATTGGTTTGTAGGGGGAAAGAGTGGGTGGATAAGATTATCTTGGGCTAACTGATATACTGGTTATTATAGCGCTACTTCCAGACGTCTTTTTCAGATCGACGGCAACGCTGCCGTCATTCAAATATCAACACACCGGCCCCTCGTGTAACTACCCGCCATGGCTCCAAATCTCAAATGTGCGGCCTGCTGTGTTTGTGGGAAGAAACGGAGAACACACCCTGGTGTGAAGCTCCATTTATTCCCAAAGGATGCCAGAAGGTAAGTGAAGTTATATGTGGAAATTCTGACTTATAACTTCAGCAAAATAATGAATTTCTGCGAGCAACTAGACACAACAGTGCTCTGAAGGCAAGCGAAATACGTAATGTATATTGTACATAAGCCATTCAAGCAGTCCACAGATCCCCTCAGACAACACTGGGGTGACTGTTCTTCAAGATAATGCAAGGCACCTACTTATAACTGTCCTTATCTTAAAGGTCTATGATTTTTTTTCAACCCTTAGATTTTTATGTTGACGTGAAAGATTTATGGACCGATTTATGTATTATACTGAGCAGTGAAGTTACTTTTTCAATGCATCGATGCAGCCGGCCACAGGCCTGGTTGGGTAAGAGGTCAGAACAGGCTTGGCCAAAGTTATCTCCTCACATTACAGTTAAATTAGGAAGAAGAAACCCCTAACCCCTCACAAAATCATGACGAAGGCAAACTGTTGCTGGAGTTGACCCGCTGACTTAACCGTTGATTGCCAGTGACAAGAAGTGGGAAGCATATTACATTTCAGAAATTTACCTAACCTTGCCTCGCTGCCAAAATGCAATATTATATATATATATATATATATATATATATATATATATATATATATATATATATATATATATATATATATATATATATATATATATATATATATGTGTGTGTGTGTGTGTGTGTCAAAAGATTCAAAATTACAAGATGTAGAGATTATAATGTGTGAATATTAACTTTGTGTGAGATATGGCTGCAATTCATTCAGTATTATCAAAATCTGAAAAGCTGCACTTTACTTGATGCATAGTCAGAAGTAAATTATTATGTGACATTGACTCATATTCATATGCCGAAGTACTGTTAGATGACACCGTCTTATTACTGAGCTAATTCACAAGAGGCCTCCTCGATCCTTACTCAGATACATTCTAACTACTGGGGCCTTTCATCAAGGTTTGCTAAGGACAGGTATATATTTGGCAATACAAAATTAGTCAGTTTTTTTTTTTTTTTTATATGCAGATTGATGATTTCATTTAAACCCAACATATACAGGTATACTTGAAGTTGCCTTGGACTAAATACATTATGATAATGGAAAGACAAAACACAAATATTTCACTAGCAAAGGAAAGAGCAGTCTGTTTAAATTTGCCCTGCATTGCATCATAAATGTTTTGAAAACAATCTATATGTAAAATATGTTTGTTTTTTCAGTTTGTTTCAAATTGAATTTTGTAAGGGGTACCAAAGTCAAACATATCCATTCATTATAAACAGGTATTGCATTGCAGCCAGTATTATTTTCATATTAACCCTTAGAAGACAGCGGTGTTTGAGGAGTAGCTCCCCAAAAATGAATGGTCTATACTCTATACATATAGTCATTGCCGACCTTAGGACCGTAGCATAAATATATATATAGTTACCCTGCATAATTCGTAGATATTTTTTTGTATCGTCTACTATAGATCCTACCGCAATCTCTAAGTGTTGTTATATTTCTGCCATTCAAAACTGACAGACTGAATTTAGGACTGTCTATGTATATTTCCACTGCTGTCTAAGGGTTAAAAATTATATAAATTTTTAAGGTCTGTTGCTTTCTTTCATTACATTACATTTTGTATTGATTAACAATAATTAGTTAAAATTACCATGTTTTTACTGCAGGTGCCTCCAGTGGCTGAAAGCCTTGAAAATTGGCTTTCAAAAGCATACTCAAGCCATCTGTAGTGACCACTTTGATGGGGTTCATTTTGGCAGCAAGGGCCAGCTGCTGCCGACTGCAACCCCACGTCACACAGGTAAGATGAAGTTATGCATGCTCCTTATTTATGACTTTCTTAATCTCTCTCTCTCTCTCTCTCTCTCTCTCTCTCTCTCTCTCATGTGTGTGTGTGTGTGTGTTTCTTAGTAAATGTAATACTTATACCCATTATCTATTTTGCAGACGGCCATGAGGAGCAACCACCCACTGGGTTCCCGGGTAATAGTCACAGCATTTTCTTGTGTACCAAATGCAATGCATGAGTTGGTAATAGACTAATAGTGAAAGAAACCTTGATGCATTGAACAAAAGTTAGATTTCCACACTTGATGGGTTGAGTGTATTCACCTGACAGATAAGAACAAATAGTAGTTTTGTAATCATTATCACTTACTTTTGATTGATTTGCTTACCTCAGCATCATCCCACAATGCAGCTGCCATTGACTTGGAGCCAATGGAGTTGGAACTCTCCTCTACACAGATTGTGCTGCCACATTATGGTTAGTGAAAATTAATTATGATAATTACTTTACATTGTAATAAGCCATTAATATTTTGCCATGCTCATTATTATTGTTGTTGTTTCACTTTATCTTCATACTTTGGTGATTTTCAAGTTTGCAATTTAATGTTGTCTGTGTCACTGACATCCTTTACTTCATGTTTTTTCCTGGTAATCTTGCATTATGATGAATCACTCGTTCTGATGTTGGCCGCCAATGCCCAACACAAATTGGTGCCATACAAGTGGTTGGTGACTATAAGTATCTCAGCAACCTGGCTACATCCATGCCATTCCTATCACGGTGCATGGAGCAAGCTTCACATAACTTTCAGACAGAGACAGCTCAATTATCGTTTTATTTCAGATTCAGTGTTTTGCTCAGTCTTTTAGGTGCAGTGTTAATATTACTAGTGGTAGTATTAATACAATTAATGTATTAATTTTCATTGATTTATCAATATTTATATTAATATATCATTAGTGTTTAAAATTTCTAATACTAATAGTAACAAACAAAAATATCATAACTATATTATTATTTTTAGCTATACTCATTTATTACTATTGCTTTTCTTATTATTAATCCCTTCAGTGTCCTAGGACTTTAAATCTAGTGCTTTTCCGTCTAGCAGCCAAAGTTGTGGCCTTTGTGAATGTGTATGTCCTAAGTGTTCATTGGTGTAACTAGCTATACATCATCAAAATCTGCATCTCTCTCCCTTCTCACCCAGTTGTCTCCATACGTACATCCTTTCAGTATCCAAAAAATTTCAATATACCTCTTCTAATCACTTAACTAATGAAGTCAGTTCATATCATACCCCATAACTCTTCCTTCATGATCATAACATCACCTGGCCTCTTAATTCCCGGGTACACCAACAAACCCACTTGGCAATTCTCATCTCTGTATTTTACCATGTGGACATACTCTTCCGTTTCCTTCCATGTTTCGCTGTCGAATATTATTCCACATCTAACAAAACCACATCCCAACAGATCCGAACACAGGTTTCGGTAATACCCAAGAGAATGTGGCAGCCGAAGAGGAGAGTCCAAGAAAGAGACCACGGGTGGAGCTGAACAGAACTCAGCCACCCCCAGAGGAATGTGGCATTATCCAACCCCACACACAGCTGCTCAGTGTCCCCCAAGCCACACATGAAAATAATGAGCTGCAGCCTGACACTGATGAGTGTGCTCCCCATTGCACTGCACCAGCTCCATGTGCTGATTTTGGTATGAATACTATTAGTTTTTATTGACTGTTGTGTTGTTAATCTAATTATAACTCCACAAAATCATGCAAGAGCACCACCCCATCATGCTCCTCTGAAGCAGAGGGAGAGGGAATAACTCCTCTGCTTTGATGAAAAAGCTGTATAACAGACCACCACAGCATTGCAACAAAATCATTAAAAATAGTACTTTCTCACAGAATGTTTGGTTGGTTCAAGGAAATTGCAGCTATTAATGAAATGTGATTGATAGTTTGAATCAGCATTTGAGCGTGGACCATCCTACCTTGTGGATGATATTTCACCATCATATAAATTTATACTCATCACATTAGGCATGCATATGTCCGCATCATTTTACACAAACAAAAGGAAAAAATTAAATTCCCTCACTTATTTAACTTAGGCATCCCGGGAGAGTTGTAGAATTCCTTCATATAACTGCTAATTTATGTATCCTGAAATGATTTGATATTGATTGTCATTTTTTTTTTTTTTTTTTTCACAGAACCATGTTATTTTGTATATCATACATTTGTCCTTTACAGTCTTTGATGGTGCATCCTTTCAGGCTGTCAAGTTTAGTAGCTACTCATGAGACGTATTTCGTAATAATCATTAATTTCCAGATGCTTTGCATTAAAAGAAGTGTCATGAAACCTGCCGCAAAAAATAATCAGCCATAGTCAACCCTTGCTTTAAAGAACCAATTTGGAGGAGGGGAGTGATGTTATATCCCAAAATCTTTAACATCTGAAGCATCCAATTTTTTTTGTGTATAACAAACCTTGTCTATTATATGAACCTAAAAGTTCCCTGTTTCCCTATATAACAATTCTTTCCTTGTATGTGATGCTTAATCCTGACATGCATCTCCATTATCAGCAGGAAGAGTAGTTATAAGAATAACTGTACATATAGCTGATAGCAATGCTGATTTAGAGAGAAAGTTGATGCTAATAGCCTTACTTTTAGTAGTCCTGCCCTATAAAATGACAAAAAAAGACAATAATACATCATCAGCATCATCATCGTTTAACGTAACAATGATGCACATTAAAACAATGTACATATAGCCCAATGAGTGAAGGGGATCATTTACCTCAACAGAGATTCACGCCAAGTCTGGTAGTCCTTCTCTAAATTCTGTGCCAAAATTTGTGACGCCAAGTATAATAATTAGTTTTAGTGACCATTTGCATCCATTTTTCACTGTGATTGAGAAATTGCCTCTCAACAGGGTGTGAAACTGAAGGGGTTGGAGGAAACCCGACTCGGCCATCAAGCTCACCAAAATACAGTAAGCAACCTCTTGTGCTCAGTGATAATTTATCCTCTAGTTACTGTTCAGTGTTGTTATGACCACATTTAATGTGTTGGAAACATTACAGCTTAACAATATACCTCACATCCCTGCATACAAATTGAGTTCAATATGTAACTTTTACACCAGTACATATCTTAAGAAAATATATGTAAAAAGGTTGATATTTTGAATGACATTTAAACTGTTTATTATATTCTTATGGCAGTAGTGAGTGATCAGAACATAGGTCTTATGTTCTTGATAGCATAGGTTCTAATTTTGCCATAGGCTGGCAATTGATAGTAACAGTAGTGTCCACAAATACCTGCCTGTCTCTTTTTTATCCTGTTCCACTTTAAACCATGACTGGTCAAGCTTTGAAGAGGTAGCATAACCCTGAAGTGCCACTAACAAACATTTGTCCATGCTACTGATGTGATCATGTTTACCATTCACTCCCAAACATGGCAGCACCCTAGAAATGAGGTCAGTATCCCTGCTATTTAATATCCCATCTTTAATCACATACTCAGGCTTTTCCTTGTATTATGAAACCAAAAAATGTGATTCTTCATACGTTATTCTTAAAGGGATAGTCGTGAGTATCAGGGAAATGGGAGCTACAAGGAACAGTATTATTCTCTAAACTTAATGTATGCATGGAAGACATGAGGCTGAACCATTCCACATCACCCACATTACACTGGATGGACATGTGGAAGAGCTGGGATAATAATTGAATTATGATCTATGCAAGTGTTCAAATGGTTTTAATAAGTAATAAGGATTAGTTTGTTGGGTAAAGTGGCACATCCCGGAGACCACCAGTTTAATGGATTATAATTGTGAAAAGGAAAGTTAGACAGCAGGCAGGATTTGGGTAGGACTAACATTGCAGAAACAGAGAATTTTTAGATTTTAGTGTGGCACCATTTTGATGTATGTTTCAGTAGAGATTGAACACCAGAGATGTATATGGATAATCAGTGCTTGTAGATCTTGATATTATTTCTGTCAAGTCTCCAGTTGTACCCTCTCCCCCATCTGGAAATACTACTCTTGTCAGGTAATCTAACTAAAGCCTTTCCAGTCTAAGCTGGCGTGCAGATAAAATGTCATTGCTTGGATTCACTGTCCTAATAGCAATAATAATGCATTAACATGCACATATTTTATTATTTAGAATTGTGAGAAGAGTGCTGTGAAATTTAACTTTTAATATTGGTGTATGCATTTTCAGAGACATCAAAACTGCAATTGTTGCAGAAGACGGTCTGCCGTCTGCGCCGGCAGGTGAGGCAGCTCAAAGCTCAGGCCATTACCACTCCTGGGCAGTTTTTGGCCAAAGCCAGCAATTTCCTAGATCCAAAAGTGGTGGATTTTTTCAAAGGACAGGTTCAACATGCTGCAAGATCTAAGCCTGGTAGGAGATATGGGGTACAAGAGAGGAGGTTTGCTCTGGCCTTGTACTATCAAAGTCCAAAGGCTTATCGATTTCTCAGCACAGTATTTCATTTGCCTTCAGTTTCAACACTTCACTCATGGCTCAGGGGTATTTCACTAAATGTTGGCTGGAGCAAACAGACTCTGACAGCCCTGAAGAAAAGAGCACAGGCTTTGTCAAAAGAAGAGACACTTTGTGGGATTGCATTTGATGCCATGAGTATTAAAGAATCATTGCATTTTGACAAAGCCTCTGATTCTATCATAGGAAGGGAGGATTTCGGAGAGCATGGGAAGAGTTTGAAACCAGCAAATCATGCACTCGTGTTCGTGGTTAAGGGCTTATTGAAAAAATGGAAACTTGTTTTAGGATGTTTCTTTTATTCGGGAGGGATTAAAACTTGTAAAATCAGGGAACTGTATGAAACAGCAATAAAAAAAGTCAAGGACACGGGACACAGAGTTATGTTTACAGTTTGTGATCAAGAGGGAGTGCATCGTTCCTTGTTCCAGACTCTTGGCATGACAACTGAAAATCCTTCCTTTACAGTCAGTCGATGGTGAGAAGGTTCACTTTTTTTTTGATTCTCCACATCTTTTGAAAAGCCTGAGGAACACACTTCTCAAATATGATATTAAAATTGGAGAAAATAAAATTTCATGGGATCACATAAAAAAGTTTTTTGAAAAAGATCAGCAACAAAGTATTAGACTTGCTCCTAAATTGAGCAGCAAACATATGTGTGGTGGAGGCTTTTCAAAAATGCGTGTCAATCTTGCTGCCCAAGTGATGAGTCATACTGTGGCGGCAGGAATTTTCGTTCATTCAACATCAGGAATGCTACCACAGAAAGCCATCTATACTGCAGAATTCATAGATAAGGTGGACATTTTGTTTGATTGTTTCAATAGTTCATCCATTTATAATTATAAAGATGCCCTTACTGCCATTACTTCAAATTCATGTCATATGAAAATCATAAAAGAGACTAAAGATTACTTGTTGTCATTAAAGGTCTGTGCTCCACCTCATGTACGCATTCACTGTGTAACCTCCTCACTCGGCGATTAAATCAGGACTGTCTTGAAAATCTGTTTGCCAGACTGAGGGTTAGATTTGGGAACTGTGACCATCCCACTGCCTACAATTTTATGAAGGGCCTCAAGTCAGTAATGACCAATTATTATTCACAAGTTCCCCAGACAAGTAACTGTGAAGCGGATGAGTCATACTTCCTTGACGTAACCTCAAACTGTGATGCAGATTTGCCCCCTTCAGATACTGACTCGGACAATGAGGAGTCAGTAGCAAGCATGCCACCTGCTGAGGTCAATGCTTTGTTTTATGTAGTTGGCTGGACTTGTAAAAAAAAATTTGAAAAAACATAATTGTCAACATTGCAGGGAGCATCTGTTGGATGTAAAACAACAACTTGACAACATAAATTTATTTTGTTATTTTAAAGCCTTTTCTAACAATGGGGGACTCTCTGTGCCCAGTGATAGTGTTTTTAAACACTTTCATGAAGTTGAAGCCATTCTCCAGGCAACACTGGAGAAGGCAATGTTGGGCACTAGAGTCTCCCAAATGCTCTTGTCTAAATTAAATAATCATGAATTTCTAAGTCCTCTGCACCTTTGTTCCACCCAGCTAACTGAAAACATTCACCTCATCTACATAAAATTAAGGATATACTACAAACTAAAATAGAGGAATAGGGAGCAGACCCATCCCAAAATGAAAAAAAAATAGGAAATTAATTAAATTGCAGCATTAGTAATAACAATAGTTAGGGATATAAATTTACTCATGATATTTATAAGTTTCTTTTACAGCATAATATTTCAGTCTTCAGGATTGATAGTGTGCATGATTGTAACAGAATGGTGTGCATGTACGCCAGCTGGGGATGGGTTTTTGTGCCTTATGTTTTCTTCAAGTGATTTTTTTCTAGCTTAATGCATCAATGCTTTTTCACTGTCTGTTGCAACATAATAATCATATATTTCCCTATCTCTGAAGCTGAAAATCTATCCTGCATGTGCATGAGGTCTGCTCCCTAATTTCTTGCAGCATGTTGAACAAATGTTTTTGGTATTAATTGGTATAATAAATTTATTAATTGATTTTGATGTTATTTTGTTTTCAGAAATTATCACCATGCCACCACTCTTTGGATGTTTGCCATTATTTGGTGTTGCTTTTGTTATGCCAAGAAATTTTTTTCATATACTTTGCTAAATATTGCAAATAATACACCATTGTTGGTTTTGCCTGTTATAAGTCAGATCTTGTTCATTTAACAAAGCTTTGGATGTCTGCCACTTTCTTTCCAGTTGTAATGCAAGGAATTATTTATCTGCCCTGCCAGATATTGCATGTAATGCACCATTGCTGGTTTTGCCGGTTATAAATCAGATCTTGTTCATTTAACAAAGCTTTGGATGTCTGCCACTTTCTTTCCAATTGTAATGCAAGGAATTATTTATCTGCCATGCCAGATATTGCATGTAACGCACCATTGCTGGTTTTGCCTGTTATAAATCAGATCTTGTTCAGCTCACAAGCTTTGGATGTCTGCCATTGTTTATTTCAGGTGTAATGCTTGGAAACTTTTGTTCTCTGCCCTGCCAAACAGTATGCAATGCTTTATTGTGGATTTTGCCTGTTATAATTTATCTTGTTCAGGTAACAAGCTTTTGGTGTCTGCCTTACCTAATATGTGCTGCGGTGACACTTGGCTGCATGGGTTTCATGATGTGAAATACAGCATATAATTTCATCACATGGCTGGCATCATTGATGTGGCGTCCAGGAGTAATCGTGTTTGTACTATAGCATGTTATGATTTTTTCTGCTTTATATGATATAATCACATAGGTATATATATATATATATATATATATATATATATTTTATTTTTATTTTGTTTTTATTTATTTATTTATTTATTTATGATTATTATTATTATTATTATTTTTTTTTTTTGACAAAATATAATGCCAGTTGTAAACCTTGTGAAAAATAATGCTTATTTTTGGGGGGAGACAGAGTGGTTTGTTGAATTGGCTAGTTTAAGGAGTTTCATTTCAAATGATTTTGTTACATCCAACTTTAATGTGTGCTAAAAAACAAATATTGTTTTACTGTTCCTGCAATAAATGCTACTTGTTTACTGATGTAGCCCTTGAAAAACAAATCCCTCTCTGCCCTGTAATTTGGTATGTCACATATTGCAGCATAACTTTCCTGCTATTTTCTTACACTATTAGTTGCCGGTTTTTGTCTCATTTGCTTTCATCATAATATGTGCCTCCACTGCATAGTTGTGCCTACTGAGCTTAATATCTTCAGGACACTGGCTGATGCCAAGGTCAGAGCTTGTGAGATCATACTGTGTCCTACATTCCATTTTTACTTCCAT